>NC_087208.1:31588831-31603831 GCF_015104395.2 Macrobrachium nipponense | reverse complement strand
ATTATACTGAGTAATATTGGAAGTTATAAATATGTTGGTTATTGTAGATTCTGTGTTTATTTGATTATTGTTATTGTATTATTAAGTCGATATACATGGGAGCAGGCTATAGAGCGTATGACCTTCACCCTATTCACCCAGTATGATGTAACTACTACCAAGATCTCGTCTTAAATCCCGGTGTTTTTCAGGAATAACTTTTTTTCCGTGCATTCGACAAAGATATTACTTGGCCATAGTATACTTTACATCCCTACCTAATTTTCGGCAGCGTTCTTTATTACTTATATTAGAAAAAAGTATGTTCATATGAGTAAAATAGAGCAGCCGAAGCCAGTAGTGAAACAATAAATGTCTGAGTTCAAAGTTATGTGTGACGTAAACATATGACGTAGTACCGACTCCTCCCACAAGGTGATGCCGACAAACAGCCGTCTCTAAAATTCTGAATGAATATTCGTACCTTGTCAAGGCTTCAAGAATGATGGCTATGATAAGTCATTGTCCCCGTGGTTGCAGGGCAGCTTTTGTGTTTCGACTTGCACAGTTGTTTAGAAGTGAGGAGACCCGTGGCGAACCCTACGTAAGCTTGAAAAGGTAAATGAATAATAGGGCCCTTTTTTGGGTAAGGCGTACACTCGGACATCCAAGGCTACTACTACTGCTACTACTGTCACCACTACTACAAATTGTAAACAAGGAGAATTGGTTGTATTTCATTGTTGTTAGAGACCTAGAGGTTGAGAGTTTCTCACGAATAGCCAATTATCCATCGAGGAGGAGGAGGCAAGTTAATGACGTCATACGTTACGTCATTATACCTTCGAAAGACATTCCTCTGTGTTTGCTGGAGATGTCTACAAGAAGTCGGTGTTACTCTTATAATCGCCAGAATTATGCAACTTTCGTAATACAAAATACAACAGAAAAAATTAGGCAGGGATGCAAGATACTCTGTGACAAAGTGTCATCTTTGTCAGATACGTTGATGAAATTTTATTCCGGAAAAAAACCGGGACACCTACTATGAATCTCATAGCAGTTGACTACGAGCAGTTAAGATAAGGTAACCAAAATTAAATCAAACAGTTTAATCTACAACCCAACATATAATTAATACTACTTTGAAGAGTGGTAAAGAAATCATGAAAGAGCTCTCTCTCTCTCTCTCTCTCTCTCTCTCTCTCTCTCTCACTTGTATTAAGTATCATCATATTCAGTCTTCGGCACTATCAAGGCACAAATCATCCTTGGTATCACTCACGATATTGACAATAACTGGATGTTATCCGTAGATCAAGAGAAAGAGAAGGTCTGCTCACTTCCCCCCAAAATCCCCTATGTAGGCGGGGCTTTCCCTACCTCCTTAATGCGTCAGCAGGCGAATTGCCGTAATGAGCAGCTATACCTCTAAGTTACGTCATCGCTAACATAGTTACCACAGGTAGGCGGCGACTGCACCCTATTGGGAAGACCTTGTCTCTCTTGGCCTTGCGTAGACGAGTGCTCATCATGGAAAGCTCTGGACTTTTTCACTGCACTTACCTTCCACCATATCTCGCCCCCCCCCCCCCCCCCCCCCAGCTCCCACACACCTCCCTTGTTGCGCTAATACGCCAAAGATACTATTAACATAAAACGTTGGGAAGAATTAACCATTATTATGGTCGTTACATCAAACCTCGCTAGCCTTTTCATTGTGAACTCTCTCATTATAATCTGCTGGTATTGAAAAGCTCATAGAAAACGGTATTTATCGTATATTGTAAATTACAGAGAGGTACTGGGGGGAGAGATGAGAAAAACATCGATAGAGAGAGAGAGAGAGAGAAGGAATGGATGAGGTATAGCGGACGTTCGATTATGTAGATTAGTCCAGCTGACTCATGCGACTTTGCCTTGAAAAGTCAAGGGTTACGGCTCAACTAACACCATTTGACAATGCACTATATTGTCAAAAAACAGAGGGAGGTGTCTTCTACACTGTGTCAGATGAGGTTAAATCTATGCGGGGTAAGATAGCTGTGGCTATGCTTGCATACGTCCCTGTTACATAGACGTACCATATTGGATAGTGGCAGTGGGGGTTGGAACGCCACAGACTCTTTTTATCTCTTGTACATTTAGTAGTATTTTAAGGGAACCTTTCATCAGGACAACATAGCTACCTCACCCAAAAATAGATTTTTCCTACGTCAAAATCCGTTTTCGATCAAATAATTAGTTTGAAAGATGTTTGAGAAAAACGATGAATCAAGGTCCTTGTAATGGATAGTAAATGATGCAACTGTATGATAAAGCCTTTCCTTCTCTGAGCTACTGACGAAGACAATGAAGAAGACCCTTCTCGTAACTGGATGGCACTCTAGAACATAAGGGGAACTTTCAGGTTAATCTCAAGGACCATTGGTGTTTATCTCTCTTTCTTTTTTCCTAAACCATATATCAATTTATTCTTTTTTGTCTACCTTGTAGTAAGTTAGGTAATCTGAAAAAAATAATACACTTGAATGAAATCATAATCTTTCTCATTCTATCTTGTATCTAGTATTCGAGACTTGCATTTCACCTCTCTCTCTCTCTCTCTCTCTCTCTCTCTCTCTCTCTCTCTCTCTCTCTCTCTCGTACATTTTTTATCAAAAGATGCACTCGTCCCTCTCTCGTTTACTTGTTTATCAGAACACGCAGTCTTCACTCTCTCTCTCCTCTCTCTCTCTCTCTCTCTCTCTCTCTCTCTCTCCCTGTGACTTGTTTATCAAAACATGCAGCCATATCTCTTTCTATTTTCAGTTTACTTGTTTATCAAAACATGCAGCCCTGAATAATATCTATTTTACACCAATTTACAGTATCGATCTTGCAAACAGTCATTAAGAATGTTTGTGCAATATACAGATATCTTACGTATCTCACCGTACTCCAAAGACACCTCTCTCTCTCTCTCTCTCTCTCTCTCTCTCTCTCTCTCTCTCTCTCTCTCTCTCCGACTCAGTGGCTGTTATCAAATTAACTCCATCAGTTCAGTGTCATGAGAGGATTTCGTCCTCGATGGAATTCGGAAGGGCCGAGAATTCTTCTCCTGAATAGGTCCGATTTAAACCTTTTTAAGACTGCAATATTGGCACTTGTTTGGAAAACAATCAGAGAGAGAGAGAGAGAGAGAGAGAGAGAGAGAGAGAGAGAGAGAGAGAGAGAGGAATGGTAAGATAAAACGCTTGGCTATTTGTAATTTACAAAATGGTTATTTTATGAATGAATTTTTTTACAGACTTTTGTTTTATGGCCGTTCGATCGACAACACGCGTTTTCTTTCTTGCTTAAATAATTAATCAGCAATATTTTTGTTCTTTTCTCCTTGTTATGATACACACACACACACACACAGACTTTTACAAGTGTTATCCCCCTACTCACACGTTTCACAAGCGGTTTCACCCATCTTGCCTACCTGTCCTGTCATAAATACATACAGACACACTCAGATATATATATAATATATATATATATATATATATATATATATATATATATATATATATATATAAATGTGTGTGTGTGTGTTTGTGTGTGTGTGTATTATATATATATATATATATATATATATATATATATATATATATATATACATATATATATATATATATATATATATATATATATATATATATATATATATATATATATATATATATATATATATATATATACATATACACACATCCTTTGGATGCACTGCACTTCTATTGTCTATGATTCACATCCGTAACGCTAATGTACATCCTGACTTTGGTATAGAATTCCATGCGATTCGGTTTCTAAATCTTATTCAGTCAGTCCACTGTGCGATTTGCCTCCAATACGAGAGAACCTGCCTTGGGTATCATTCCGAAATCGTTGAAAGACCTAATCTTACTGAACTTTGCTCCGTACATTATATTACAGTACCATTTCATCCATTTGCACATTATCTGTCCTCATCAACTTTGTTAGATTTATCTTATGGTCAAATATCACTTCGTTTTGCTATAAACCAAGCTTTTGTGCCGTTAACTGTTTGTCATATTAAAATAGCACCATTTGCATGTTATTACGTCTTTCAGTTTTTTATCATTAGCCCACTTAAAGCGGGCAAACCCCAAAGGTGACATTATAAGTCCCTGGAGTATTCCTCTGTTTAATGTTATTTCAGTTGAAAAAAATCATTAAAATCATCCTTTAATCTGTTTTCCATATACGACAAGACTACCACAGTTACTTAATACTTTACCACAGCTGTCCAATACATGAAATGCCTGCCTACAATAAAACAAAAACTGGAACGATTCCAGAATTCCATACACTGCTGCACAAAAGACCTTGACGCAAATATCTGACCTGAGAAACTTCTAAAACCATCGTGTTCCTTTTTGTGTTTAATCCATATCTCAATCTAGCCTACTGAGGTTGATCATTGTGATAATTTTCATTACAGTTCACATAATTCGCAATATATAAATAAGTGCATGGGTGGATAAAATGCAGTTCTATTGTTGCGATGGTTTAAATGCATGCCTAAGAAGTTATTGAAGAGATCATTTATGAAAGGGAAGGTATCTCTAGTCAACAGCAGCGATAAAGACTTAAGTCTTTTATACGACAAAACCTTCCTGGGGTCTGAAGCGAGATACGAACGGGGAACAGTGTGGTTTATTAAAAGGAAAATTGAGGAGTATGGAATAATTTTGAAACAGCAACCATAGTGGTCAGTCGTTAGTAACGATAAGATATTCTTTATGTATCCCATAGATCTAGAGAGAACTAGGAAAAGGAATACAGTCATCGTGAATGGAGACATGAATCGTTTAAGATAAGGGTTATACTGCTTAAGCGACTGCTTATCTCGTTCATAAATGTAATCTGAGGGAGAGTTAGCCGAGTCGGCTGAAAATAATCCTCTTAGAACGAAAGATACAAAAATCTGCTAAGAATTATCAGTCAATTCAAAGCAACAAAAACAGACGTTTGCAGAAAAATATAAAATAAGCAGTTTGCGTAATAGACGATGCATTTCAGTTTCCTTACAGAAGTTATAAAATAACTGGAAAATAATAAATGTATGGATACTAATATAATATTAAAAGTCCTTATTAATCGAGGGATTACATTTCAACTTATCAATATGCAAATGAAGATTGGGCCGAGGGACTGATCACCCGCGAGAATAAAATATGACTTATATAAATACCGATAATTACAGTTAATTGGTAAATATCATTATAATGACCTTTACAAAATAACAATATTCGTAAAAAGTAGCTTTGGTCAAGGGAAATATTGACACGGAATTCTTCCTGGATTCTACAGTTAGACGACACTTTAATAATTTATTTACATTTTTATCTATTTATTTATCAGATAATTAATTTCTTTTCCTAATAACTGATCCCTTCTTTCTCTCTGTATTTCATATTACCCATTGACTTTGGAAGCTCCAATTTGAAGCCAATGGCACCCTAGGGCTTGTACCATATAAATATGGTTCATCTTCCGAGTAGTAGTAGTAGTAATAATAATAATAACAATACAATTATTAACACTATTACTATGATAGAAATGAACTTTTCTCCAGCTACTACTGCTATTGTCAATATCACTACCACTGCTACTACAGCTACTGCTACTATTACAACTACAACTACTAGTAATACTTCTAGCTTACATATAGGTCAACATCATTTACTTGGAGCCGAAGGGTTAAGAGCCTAGAGAGTCTCACTTCCCTTTCTAGTGAGTGATGTCTCCCCCCACCCTCCACCCGCCCCCACCCCTCTCTTAAAGAGATGAAAATTGGGGGAGGGGTTGGGGGAATGGGAGAGGGAAGGGAGATGGCGGAAGGGGGAAATGGAAAGGCCTAAAAGGTCACGGGAAATCAATAACTCGAAGAAATGAGGACCAACGCGTGAAAGAAAACAGGGGCAGGGAATATGGGGAGATGGGAGATAATAATAATAATAATTTAAATTGCTCTAATATTCTGTGTTATCTAACTTTCTCTCGACCCATTTATATCAGGACTTTCTCTCTTAACTTTCCCCCCTTTCCTTTTGGTTGCGGTAATTACGTCTGTGTTCTTATATTCTATATCGTTATTCCTTTTCCGAGTTCATTTTATGACTAGAATTGACCATATTAATTTACTTTTAAATTTAAATATTTCTTCTTATTCTCATTTACAACTCCTTTGCAAATATTTTCTTAGTGCTTAATACGTTAATTTAAGATTTACCTACGATCATTTTCTCTTTACTTCAAGCATTCGCTTTTCAATCTTTGTTACATAATTATAATGCTTTTCATTTTATAATATACGAAACTTGTTTTTCATACAAATATTCTATAAACAATTCCTCTTCTCTCCTTGTCATTTTGATGTTTTCCCTTTTATAACATCACAACTCTTTTTTTTCCGTCTATTTGTAAATTCCACTTTCATAATTTGAGGAGTGTTTGTTCCGTTTCAAAACGGGTTTTCCATAATTCAGAAGACTTTCTACTGAAGATTTTCTATTTTGGAAACGCCAACACTTCTTCTTTCGACTATTTATTTTACCTGGAAAAATTTTCTTCTACAAAATCTCACACGGATTAATCCCCCAATTGTACTGAACTATCGCCTAAAATGAATTCTCTACTTTCATCATGACCTTTTTCTAATCTTTTCAAGACTCTTTCCTTTCGCTGTTGCATTGATCAAGTGACCTTTATTTCTTCACCGCTTTTACCTTCGAAAGTAATAAATTTCATCCCATCTTTATGAATTCTTGTTTTACAGCAATAGCAAAACGCTGCCAAACGTAATCTTCTCCCATTGTGACAGCTTCAGTTTCACAGCCACTGGTTGAAATCAGTTCTTCATCTTTCTCCTTTTATTGTAAAACTCATATCTAATAATTGCCATTAGATTTAAACCCTATTCAGCATATTCTCTTTTCCCCTCATATCCTTTTCTCTCCTCCAGTTCTACTCATGTCGTTTATACGATCATTTAACCATTCCCTTTCAATTTCTGCTGTAACTCTTCTCTCTCTCTCTCTCTCTCTCTCTCTCTCTCTCTCTCTCTCTCTCTCTCCATGAGATACACTTTCCTGCTCCTCTTCCATCGAGAGGTCAATTTGTTTCTTTCCACGCTCAACGAATGGACCACTTCGAGTAACATTATTTATAACAGTATCCACTTTCCTATGTCGTCCGCTTATTCTGGAGATAATGAGAAAGAATGAATTTTCTCTGGCTTTCCAAAATGAAGGAAATGCCAAAATAACCGCGCATTAATTCTTATTTCATTGTTAACTTCAACTAGCATAACCTTGTGGAACACCCTCGAAAGATATTACCAAAAACCTCATATATTTATGAGAAGTGACTTTGGTTATTGGCTCTTCTTTGTTCAGTATTCATTTCAGTTATTCCTTGTTTTGTAACTCTTTCCTCCTTTCAGCCCTCCATCTCCACTCCCCCCCCCCCCCCCCCCCCCCCCCCCCCCCCCCCCCCACACCGCCCCAACCACACAACCACCCACCCCCGGCCGACTTATCCAGTACACTCCAAACATGGTACTGATGACAAGGACATCCACTAGAAGGTATCTATTACCTACATCGATATTTTATTAATATTCAAATTATCTGCTCTAATTATACCATCCTGCCGTCCAAACGTTGAATTTTAAAAGCATTAAAAAATCAATTCCTCACAATAAAGCGGCTTAATTGAGTGAGTTTTTCATTCTTCCCTCCTTATCATATCTTCCTTCCACTCTTCCACTGCTCCTTCTCCTCCCACTCCACTCATGGGACCTCGCTCCCCTCCCCCTTACCTCATTCCACTCCCTCTTGGAATTTTTGATGATGCTCTTGAATGCGAGTACACAATTAATCCTTAAGGAGTTATCGGGCTACTGAAAATAAAAAGACAGACTGTTCTGTCTACAATTTATCTTTTGTTTTACCTTGGATAAAGATGGGCTTGAACGTTGTATTGGTTCTTTTTTTTTTTTAGAATTAATAATAATAATAATAATAATAATAATAATAATAATAATAATAATAATAATAATAATAATCAAAATGAAGCTCGGAGTGACGTCACGCAACTGAGAAGATCGGCACGACTGCTGCGCACGCGCTGGGGAACTGGTTTGAGCCCACAGCTAGGCAGCCAATCATAAAGCAGCTCGCTAGCCGATAGCCAATGAAAAAGCAGCGGCATGTAGATCCCCGCTACACCGCCAGTACATAAGCAGACGGACTCACCCTCCTGCTTCAGTACATCACCTACCTCCGCCTGAGAGATGTCTGAAGTCCCAGACGAAACGTCTCGGCCCCTACCAATGAATGGTCAGAATCCAGATTTCGAATTTAACTTTACCCACGAGAAACTCTACAGGTTATACACGGAAAGTTTAACTACCGCCTCCGGCATCTTTGAATAAAATTAAAATCGACTCATAATTACCTATTTGGGACATGTCAGCCTTCGGTACGTTGCTCAACAGTTTAGGCAACAATGAGAAAACCATAATTAGGCAGCAATTACTTTTAATAAAGCATGTTTAAAAGAGGGTTACTTCCAGCATACAATATAATAGTAATTAAATTAATACTACTAGCAATTATTTTCAAGATCACTGCCCTAGAAAAGGGACTTCTAATAATAATAATAATAATAATAATAATAATAATAATAATAGTAGTAAGTATATAGTATAGTAGTAGTAATAACACCTGAAAGAATAATTGTTTTCAAGAATATTGCTTTAAAAAATTTTCCTCCAAATAATAATAATAATAAATTTATAATGAAAACAAAACAAATATATATCCAACGGAAAAGAACTCGTTAAAATATAAATGAGGAAGCGATGGAAAATGAGGAGGAGAAACGGGCAACGTAAAAGAAACGACCAGAGATAAGAAAAACTGAGTAAATGGGAACGTTGAGGAGAAATAATAAATAACGGCAGGAAATGAGCTTGAGATCGGGTCGAACGCGACACCAGACGATAATTACGAGAGAGAGAGAAAGGGAGAGAGAGAGAGAGAGAGAGAGAGAGAAAGGGGAAGATGAAAATGATAAAGAAAGGAGTATGAAACATTAGGATGGCGATGATGGTCGAGGAATAATAATGGGAGATATAAGGAAAGGAGACGAAATAATAATAATATATGAGGAACATTAAATAACTTAAGATGAAATGAGAGTGGAGTAGAAAAATTGGTTGATTTATGTAACCTCTAAGAAAAATTCCGGGAATTAAAAGATATGAAAAGGTAAGAAAGACTAAGAATAAATGGGAACAATAAACGATGGAGAAGAAAATGAGAATAAAGCAGAAAAATGGGTTGAAATAGAACTTAACGTTAAGGAATTATATAAAATCTAAGAAAAATAGTGACAATGAAAAGACAGGAATAAATGGAGAACATTAGATAACACAGGATGAAATAAGGAAATAAAAATGAGTTGTAACTGAACTTCTAATTCCAGGAAATATGTAAGATATAAGCATAATAATAGCAGGAATGAAGGAAGAGAGAGAAAAAAACAATAAATGGGAAACATTATATAACAGACGAGAAAATGAAAATTGAAGTCGAGGAATTACGTAAGATCGAAGAAAAATAGCCGGAATGAAAGGAAACAAAAGAAGAAGAATAAACGAAGACACCAATAAATAGCGGAGGATGAAATGAGAAATGAACTATTAAAAAAAAGTTGGAATAGAACTTGAAGTCAAGATTAAAATAGCGGAAATAAAAAAAATAAAAAGAGAGGAAAGAATGAACTTAAACGGAGGAACATTAAATACCGGAGGACGAAATGAGAAATGAAGGAGCGGAAAAGGGGTTGAAATAGAACTACAAAATAGTGGAAATGATCGAAAACCGAAGACCGATAACGAAGTCAAAAGCTAATTCCCAGAAGCGCGATTATCACGCCTGGCTTCCCCTTACGGCCATTTACTTGAAAGCTCGAATTCGTTCCACCGAATAGTACATAAATGTCGAGTTGTCACACACACACACACACACACACGCACACGCACACACACACACACGACGAAAGCTGGTAATGATGACACATTCAGTGGGTGATGGGAGTGCTGTTCCCAGCTGGGCTGAGGAAAAGGAGTGAGCAGCGTAACGCTTATCACCCTGCTGTTTCTCCTGCGACTGTCGCACAGCACTGAAAGCTACAGACAGATGTTGCTGCAGAATACCACACAGAAATAAAGCATTTAACAGCAACTGATTCTAATTCTTGAAAATACAGCATTTAAAAAGCAACTGATTCTAATTCTTGAAAATATAGCATTTAACAGCAAATGACTTTAATACAAGAAAATAGAGCATTTAACAGCAAATGACTTTAATACATGAAAATAGAGCATTTAACAGCAAATGACTTTAATACAAGAAAATAGAGCATTTAACAGCAACTGACTCTAATTCTTGAAAATACAGCATTTAACAAGCAACTGATTCTAATTCTTGAAAATACAGCATTTAACAGCCACTTAAGTCTAATACAAGAAAAGGAAGCATTTAACAGAAGCTGACTCTAATACAAGAAAATAGAGCATTTAACAACAAATGATTATAATTCTTCAAATACAGCATTTAACAGCAACTGACTCTAATACAAGAAAATAGAGCATTTAACAGCAACTGATTATAATTCTTCAAATACAGCATTTAACAGCAACTGAGTCTAATGCATGAAATTAAAGCACTTAACAGCAACTGATTCTGATGCAAGAAAATAGAGCATTTAACAGCAACTGATTCTAACATACTAAATTAAAGCACTTAACAACAAATTACGCTAATACAAGAAAATTACCATTTAACGTAAACTGATTCTACCTTCTACTCTAATTCTTGAAAATAGAGCATTTAACAGCAACTGACTATAATACTTGAAAATACAGCATTTACAGCAACTGGTTCTAATTCTTGAAAATAGAGCATTTAACAGCAACTGACTCTAATTCTTGAAAATAGAGCATTTAACAGCAACTGACTATAATACTTGAAAATACAGCATTTACAGCAACTGGTTCTAATTCTTGAAAATAGAGCATTTAACAGCAACTGGCTCTAATTCTTGAAAATACAGCATTTACAGCAACTGGTTCTAATTCTTGAAAATAGAGTATTTAACAGCAACTGACTCTAATTCTTGAAAATAGAGCATTTAACAGCAACTGACTATAATTCTTGAAAATACAGCATTTACAGCAACTGGTTCTAATTCTTGAAAATAGAGCATTTAACAAGCAACTGGTTCTGATGCAAGAAAATAGAGCATTTAACAGCAACTGACTCCAATTCTTGAAAATACAACATCTAACAGCACCTGAGTCTAATGCATGAACTTGAAGCACTCAACAGCAACTGTTTCTAATGAAAGAAAGTAAAGTATTTAGCAGCATCTGGTTCTAATACATTAAAATAAAGCATATAACAGCAACTGATTCTAAAGCATGAAAATGACGCATTTAACAGCAACTGATTCTAATATACTAAATTAAAGCATTTCAAAACAAATTACTCTAATATAAGAAAATTAGCATTTAACGTAAACTGATTTTACCTTCGAGTAAGGATTACAATGCAAACTGTTGCACGGTATGATACATCATTGCTAAAGACTGATAATAATACCAAACAAAAAAAATCGGGGATGTTCGTGAGCACCACTGCGGTATAACAGCAGCTGCGATTATTTTGCAGGTAGACACATAACATATCAACTGCTCTGACACAAAACACAAGGGCAATGGAAAACAAAATACAGTGTCAGAAGCGCACACAACACATGTCAGCTTATGACAGCCAAGAAGGCAGGGCAGAGATCACCAACGGATGTTGCGATAATTATTTGGACTTAAAGTGCAATCTATGAAGCTATAAAATTGAACTGAATATAGAATTTACGCCAAAGGCCGATCACTAGGACCTACGTGAGGAAAACCTACCTTTGAGGAAAACCTCAAAGCAGTTGTACTATGAATCAATTGTTAAGAGAGGGTGGAAAGTAAGATGGAAGAAAAATAACATGATACATTATAAGGAACAAAAGAGGTTGTAACTAGGGACCGAAGGCACGCTGCAACGAATTGACAATCCTACTGAATAGCGCGAAGTTATGTTGGGGAGACATGCAATCTAATGTCAGATCTGCTTTTAAATTAACTTTCCTGAAAAAGTAAAGAACTGAGAGAGCGCACGCCTCCCATCTACAAATCTACAACTTCGGGGAACCAGACAAAACCTTAAAAATAGGAGGACTCCCACAGGGCAAATGATTAAGATTTTGTCTTTCTCATTAAAATTTTCGTCACCTTCTTGACCCCCATTCTGCAGTATTTCGCTTGAAATTTATCCATAATTTGTCGTCGTGATATCTTAAAGGAATCCTGGTTCTGAATCCATCTTCAAATCGATTCACCTCCCCTCAAGACAACGACACTGAAGTATGTCTACAACTTTTACAAATCCTCCAGCACAATTAATGAAAGTAAATCAATACATTTTTAGTTTTCTGTAACAGAAAACTATCGAGATGGAGTTTTTTCAGTCCGTCCGCCCTCAGATCTCAAAAAAAACTGCTGTGGCTAGAGGGCTGCAAACTGGTATGTTGATCACCCACCCTCCAATCATCAAGCAAAGCAAATTGCAGCCCTCAAGCCTCATTGGTTATTTAATATAAGGTTAAAGTTAGCCATAATCGCGCGTCTGGCACAGCTACAGATGCCAACAACACATGCCACCACTGGGCTGTGGCTGAGAGTTTCATACAGCGTTGTACGCTGTACAAAAAACTCAATTGCGCCGAAGAAACGTTGGCGCATTTTTGACTTGTTTAAATACCTTAAGGACAGAATGATACCCAAACAAACAGAAAGGCTGAAGACGCAACTTCCGCTCAACACAGGCGACGGGATAACAACAGTTAACTCTGCCCGTTTCCCCATTAATAGTCGCATCCCTCTCCACGAGATCCATTCATTATCTTCCGATGAGTCTGGAGGAATGAGCCCATCCTGAGTTCATAATTAATGTATCCCTTCCTAATACAATTTCGACCTTTCCCTTCCCCTTCTCCTTCCGACATTGTATCAAAACCAGTCACGCTCCGAATTACTTCCGATCAATCCAATTAACAGGTTTACAATTAGCTATGCGCGGTCATGAAAGGAGAACGAAGCATTTTGGCCCCTGGGAAATGTTACGGACTTAAAATATGGCAGAATATGCATTTGACTCTAAGAATCTATTATGTACTCAAATATAAATGTACAATTTTAGAGAATATTTGCATATTTAGCTCAACTGGTTTTCCTTCCAGGTCATGAGGTTAGATTAACTTGAATCAGGCAGAGCTCTCTCTCTCTCTCTCTCTCTCTCTCTCTCTCTCTCTCTCTCTCTCTCATAGTGGCCGCTTACCAGAGTATGTATGTACAGATTTAGCCAGGCTCCCGAAGGCAACGGAAAACGTAGCTAAGGATTTTTGTTGATATCATAATAAACTTACATTTTAACATCACGAAGATTAAAAGTTAAGCTCTGAAGAGATTAGAGAGAATTAACAATTCACAGCAAAATCTCACTAAGTCATATAAATGTATCGTTTTTTTAAGTAGATGAAACTTATTCATATGAAACAAGTAAGAGGAAGTAAAGAGAAATACAGAAAAATAAAGAAGACAAGGTAATGTGTCTGTCCTTCATGCAAATTATAAATAGAAATAATTATAAAAAAGACATTCAAAAAAAGACATTCAGCCGTTGCTATCTGCATGAATGGGTACATATATAATGAAAAAAAAAAAAACGTGGGTGAGCAAGCAAACGCGCTCAACCATCCAAAGCAGGGGCGTGACACGAGAGGACTTTTAATCCCCTGAATATTTCACCCAGTGCTACAATGCAGGCAGGTGGCAGAAAGGTAAAGGCACCGTGTGAGTGAGTGTGTGTGTGTGTGTATGTATGTGTGTGTGTGAGAATGTCGAGCGTACAAACTCTAAGGCTTTACACCACAGCGCCATGAATAACATTCATGGCTTCCAGCTTCCACAGGAGAAAAGACATCTTTCTCCTTCTGCCTTTGATGTTCTCTTTACCTTAAATCATCAAAAAAAATGTCAAAAAAAGAAGGGGAATTTCTTTGCATCAGGAAATTCAGAAAGACAATTAAGATATGTGTAGATCATAATAAAAAACGCCAAAATAAGATAAAACCTTTGATGTTCTATTTACCTTATAAGGTTAAAAAAGGCCGAAAGAAAGGGAATTTCTAAGGATTCTGAAATTCAAAAATACAATTAGGACAGGTGAATAATAGAAAACAAGTCATATAAAATAAAATCGAATGTCAATCATCAAGATAACCATATAAACGTGAATAAACATATTTCTGACATTACGAAAATAGAACTACGACAGGTTAATAAATAAAAAAAAATTGTCAATTGAAATAGAATGTAGTTGACCATCAAAGTAAGAACCACAATACGTGAATAAACGAGTTTAACCTGTCTTTCCTATCATTCAACTAAAACCAGCTCCATTTTGATATTCTTTCTTATTACATCATGGCAATGCCATTGTATGCATTTATGTATATCCTTTTTAACCATTTATGTCCTTCCTCCCATAATTACAGTTTGGCAAATAACTCTGCCAACGTCTGAATCAAAAATATATTTCACTGATTGAAATATGATTACTGAATTCTATAACCTAAAGTGAATGTAAAAATAAATAAATTGTGATGACGTTTAATTATCGTGATAAAACCCAACCAAAGTCAGTTTACTATTTTAAAACATTACACTAACTATGCCATTTGCTTAATATGATGAAATGTAGGCTTTTCTAAGATGCATGCATCATGTATGTACGTGTATGTATTGTGCATATATATATATATATATATATATATATATATATATAT
>NC_087208.1:31551331-31581331 GCF_015104395.2 Macrobrachium nipponense | reverse complement strand
GGCCATCCGGTCGCGTTAGAGCAATTGCATGGGTAACAACTTGCGCATGGCATGTTTGATTTATGGGGGCCCGCAATTGCATGCAGCGAGCACTGATGAACAATCCCATTTAATTATATGAGATCCGTGCACTGGTCTCCGGAATGGGACGGAGGTGAGGGCGGGGGGGAGTGGGTGAGGAGATAGATGGGTTAAGAGTCCCCTCTCCTCCCCAGCCACTGTTCCATCTGCAGGATATTCCTTCTTCTTCGGCGCCATGTTGTTATTTGAGCTGTGATGCAGCAGGATGATCGCATGAGGATAATTATGGCCATTATCAAAGGGACTCTTTTGATTTGAGTTCTCTGGTGTCCGGTGCTTTCATCATAAGTCCTTTCAAGAGCAGATCTGGTGTTGTTGTTGTTGTTTGTTTAGGAAGACAATGCGATTTTTTTTTTTTTTTTTTTTTTTTTTTTTTTTTTTTTTTTTTGCTTTAACTACCATTCCAATTAATATAAATTGCATGTGACCGTCTAGTCTAGGGGAGATATTGTTTCCTGACACTTTTTCATCACTATATTTAAATGAAAAGAATGTCCGCTGCAAAAAAATGATGCTCCTCCATTTTTCAAGTTTTGTTATGAATATATCTTCAATGATGGTTCTTGGCCATCACTGGTCCACTTAGTCCCTAAGTCAGCAAGTGTAGCCTTCACAGAAAAACAAATCAGCCGTACAGTTACTTGCAAAGCAACTTTTTTTTTTTTTTTTTTTTTTACGCACAGAGCCAAACTGGACTGGTAACCTAATGACCTTGACTTGCTCAGGAAAAAATATGAAGGGGAAAAAAGGATAGGACTACATATGAAGCAAGTGAGCTTATGACGAGAGAAAAACAGAAGCAGAGAGAGAATTCCAAACCTTGACTGAAGTGGAGAGGAATCAGTGGTTGCAAGGCTAAATCATAATACTGTTGATTTCCATAGAGGGAATTGGATAATGAAGTGGTTTTACCAGTGCCACGTCGACAAATCAGCAGAATTACAGAGTTAAGCCTGTGCTGAATCTCCCACAGTATAAGGCCTGCTCAAGAAGCATAAGGCCACCTTAATCAACAATGACAACAGCATACAAGCTTTCTACTGGACGCAAGCTTCACTATGAAAAATCAATGAACATACACGTTACTACCTTTGATTTTTATTAGTACATTAATTTTTCATAATTAAGCTATTCTGCCACACCCTAAAAAAATCAAAGATTTCTCAAGAGTATTTTCCCTCAAGACGGGAACTTTAGAAGTCTTTTGATCCGTCTCTTGAGTAGAGACTCGTTATCTGTCACGTAGACCCTTCCTTAAGGACCACTAAGGAATACGCTCTCGAGAATTTTAACAATATACGTTGCTCTTTTTCTCTGGGGGCGGGGGAGTGATTCTACAAATCTATCTAATTCATGCGTTACAACCTACATTTTTCATTTAATCGGGTAAGATTCATAGCATAATTATCACTACTGCTATTACTAACAAATATTAATAGCAAAGAATATATTGAGTAGCCCCTCCTATCTACCAAGGAAACCAATTTAAGATAGGAATGACATTCGGGTACTTCAAGCTTAGGCAAACGGCATTAACGATTAAAACAGCCCCTCCTATCTACCAAGGAATCCCTATAAGATAGGAATGACATTCCGGGTAGTTCAAGCTCAGGCAAACGTCATTAACGTTAAAACAGTTATACACAACAAGCCGTATATATTCTTCAACCTTCAATCGTCAGCAAATTCGCCATACTAGTCGATAAGGACCCTCACACTCATGAAAAGAAATGTTAAATGATGTTCCCACAGCATCTGCTGAGTCCTCTTAGGAGAGACCCTGCGCTACGTTGGACGTAGTAATCTTATTATGTGACCAAGATCCTCTTAAAAGCAGAGTTCTTTGGCTGACCAAAAGCGGATGATAGTTCTTTGATTCATAAAATTTCCGCAACGTACGAATCCTCAGGTTAAGACTATTTTCACTGACAAACTGTTGGTGCATTTTAAAATGGGGATTTTTTTTTTATGAGGAAGGACTTAAAGAAAATATAAGTAGAACAAGATGGAGCTAGATTACTAACGACAAAAGCGACACATACATATATGTATATATATATATATATATATATATATATATATATATATATATATATATCATATATATATGTGTGTGTGTGTGTGTGTGGTGTGTGTGTGTGTGTGTGTGTGTGTGTGTGTGTGTGTTACTAGCCCGGTTAAACAAGTGCACCCAATACATGCATAAACCCCGTATACTGGACGCCATTTCCAAAGTTTGGTGAATTCTATATTTACTGACTACTTATTGCTTACTGCCTGAAAGTGAATATATATGTAATTATATATATATATACATATATCTATGTGTATATATACTATATATATACGTATATAGGTATATATATCTATATCAATAATAATACTAATATATTCTATATAATATATTATTATATAGATATATATATATATATATATAATATAAACATAATATATAGTCTCAGTAATTGGGCGGCTACTTGGAAAACTTAGCTTGATGATGAATAATAGTGCCAAGACTAGGAAGAACATTCTTTAATATTACGAGCTTTCGAGGTTTAAAACCTCATCTTCAGGCTGAAAAAATGACAAGGATGAGAAATCACTAAAAATTACATTAAAATAAATTGTCTGATTAAAAGCTTCAGTAAAAACATAAAATAAAACGAACATCACATACAAACTAAAAATTAAAAATTACGAAAAAACTAAAACAAAACGCAAGTCATACAAAAACAGAAATAAAAATGAAAATAATATGAAAGGTAAACAAACTACCCTCAAAAATAAAATGGCTAACGACCCACTTTGTGTACCTACTATGAAACTATATGATAGCTAGTTGAATACCGGACGAGTTGTTGTTCAATTCCGGTTTCATTTTCTTAATAAACAGCGACTCTGAAATTAAAAGGTCCAGTCTATTTGAGCAAAAAGACAGTACTCTAAAATCTAGGTGAGTGAAAGGATGGTCCTGTGCTAAACTGTGATCCCTTATGGCAGAAAAAGGTGATTCAGAAAGAGGAAACCTAGTTCTAACGGAGAGACCTCTGTGTTCCAAAATTCTGTGTCTAAGCCAGCGGGAACTGGATCCCACGTATCGCAGACCACACTGCGAACAAGTAAACAAGTAAACGACACTCGAATTAAGGTCCACAGGAAGAGCAGGCTTCTCCCTCAAAAGTGATCCTACAGTAAAAGGGTTAGTAAAAACAAATCTGAAACTAACTTGAGGAAAACTATGCCTAAGTATTTCTTGCAACTTTTTTCGTACCAAGTAGCTACTATGACCATTTTTATTTCTGTTTTTGTATGACTTGCGTTTTGTTTTAGTTTTTTCGTAATTTTTAATTTTTAGTTTGTATGTGATGTTCGTTTTATTTTATGTTTTTACTGAAGCTTTTAATCAGACAATTTATTTTAATGTAATTTTTAGTGATTTCTCATCCTTGTCATTTTTTCAGCCTGAAGATGAGGTTTTAAACCTCGAAAGCTCGTAATATTAAAGAATGTTCTTCCTAGTCTTGGCACTATTATTCATCATCAAGCTAAATATATATATATATATATATATATATATATATATATATATATATATATATATATATATATATATATATATAGAATATATATATTTCATTCTCGGAAACAGGTTTTGTGCATTTTGCATTTTAAATTTTTGTACAGACATGCATGCTTATAAACAGTTTCATTGCAGAATAAGGTTATACAGAGTGTTTTATTTTTTCATTTGGTCTGTCGCTAAAAATATTGGGAGAACAAAACATGTTTAGCTGTTATAAGGTAACGTTGTTATTTGCACAGATTGAATATTTGAAAAGGGCTATTCCATTACTATCTCGGCTTTATTTTCATAAAATGTAAGGAAAGTAACTGATGGTAAAATTGCAGTGCCTGGAAAAAATGTGACTACTTATGTTTGGAAAGCTCTTGGCATAAGCTTGCTGCCAGATTTTTAAGAAACCCCCGAAAAAAGAAAAGTAGACGACGGAAATAAAGTATAAGGAACTATGTCAATTGTAAATCTAAATAAAATTATGTAAACAATCTTCCTAAATATAGCTGAAATTAAAATTAAATTCAATGTCATTTTCAAATACTTCTGGTCCAAGGTATCAAAAGAAAAAATCAATAGAAACTAATCTACGCCACATTTAGTACTAAACTAATCAAAAGAACGGGGAGGTGAAAATAAAAATCACAAAAGCGCCTGGACACTTTCGAAAATCAGAATTTCCCAAAAACAGCCGACAATGACTGACAGGCACCTGTTTGAGATAATCGCCACCTATCTGGAAATGAATACTGGAACACCCATCGTCCCTCTCTATGGCGATAAGCATCTCAACACCGAACGCAGACCTGGAATCTATTGACGCCCCTTTCTCCATTAATTCGGGGGTCCTATCTGCACCTATCAAGAAGGTGTATTCACGACGGTCCCCCTACTTAACCAGGGCATCTCTTTCTCTCTCTCTCAATCTCTCTCACTCCCCCTCTCATTCCATACAGCCCAACAGACACCTGTCTCCCGAAGGGCGATTAATTCAGTAGGGTCTACCCGTTTTGCATACCCGGCTCATATTCAAATTACCTGTCGGAGGAGCTCAGGAGAGACAGAGACCGAGAGAGAGAGAGAGAGAGAGAGAGAGAGAGAGAGAGAAGGAAGGTTAATTAACTCGCTTGGAGCGCCTGTGTGTCTGTGTGCGTGCCCACGACGATCGCCCTGTTGTCGCTCCGTGTCTTCCCTTTTTTTTTTTTCTTCTCTCTTCAGCTGGGAAGGAAAAGGCCTCCTCCTCCTTTTGTTTGTCTGAGCGACAGGTCTTCTCGAGACCTTCAGCACGGACAGATTCAATCACATTCGGGCATTGTCACAATGGTTGATAAGGTTGATGGTGGAATGAGTATGGGATGGAGAGAGAGAGAGAGAGAGAGAGAGAGAGAGAGGAGAGAGAATGGATGTCATTGTCACCATTCTTCGAAAGAGAGAGATATTTGGTGGGAGGAGACATAACGAAACAAATCAAGTTTCCACATAAAACATAAGAGTAGAGAGAGAGAGAGAGAGAGAGAGAGAGAGAGAATGAGATAGGAACACCGAGGTCGCAAGAGGGCTCAGATAAAGAGCGGAAGAGTACACAGGCAAAGAGCAAAAGATAAGAGCAGATGCGTTGGAGTGGAATGAAAAGATGGGTAACACTGAAAGATAAGAAATGTTACGACCGCACCGAGAGAGAGAGAGAGAGAGAGAGAGAGAGAGAGAGAGCCATAACTGCGAAATTGAAAATGGTGGAAGACGCGAGTGGTAAAAAAAAAAAAAAAATCGGCGTTGATGAATTGTGGCTGTGTGATATTTTGCCGTACCGCCAGATTGGCTTCTATTTTTATTTTCTTCAATTTTTATTTCTTATGAAATGGTGTAGTATATATATATATATATATATAATATATATATATATATATATTATATATATTTATAATTATGTTATTATATGTATTATATTTATATATTATATTATAATATTAATAAATATATATTATATAACATATATATAATACATATAGATAATATAAACATATATATATATACAATATTATATATACATATATATATACATATATATATATACATATATTATATTATATATATATGTATGATCTATTATATATATAGACAAATATATATATGACTGGTAAAATTATCTCCATATTCAGATCATTTCCCATAGTTGAATTATGTGTATCTAATAATGTATTTTCATTCGGGGAATCATTCTATACGCAAAAATTCGGGTGTAGTATGGGTAGACCTTTAAGGCCTGTTTTAGCCAATCTGTACATGGAATACTTTGAAACTATAGTAATAAATGCAATGAAACCCAAAAACATGCTGTGGATGATATATGTAGATGATATTCTAACATTTTGGGATAATAGGTAGGGCAATTTCAATGAATTCCTTTTAAAATTAAACGCAATAGTGCCCAGCATCAAATTTAAAGTTGAATGGGAAACAGACAACAAAATTCCTTTTCTTGACGTTTTAATAATCAGAGACACGACAGAATACAAATTTACCATATACAGAAAACCAAAGTTCTCACTTTCATAAATTCACTACTTCAGATATAATGACATTCCTATCAAGATAGGCGCAGCCAGCAACCTATTCTTAAGAGCCTTACGAATTTGTTCCCCAGATTTCTTGGAAAAAGAATTTGAACTAATTCGTAAGCAACTTTCGTTTTTAAGGTATCCAGACCATATAATTGAGAAAGCAATTCACAAAGCAAACGTAATTTTCTACCAACCCCCTCAAGACAAGACCAGAGACACCCAACAATAAAATAAAAATTCCACACCTGGACAGGATTAAGACGGTGACCCAGACCCTCGGAAAATCTAACCCTTTTGCATTTACTTACCCAAACACCTAAGCCAAATCCCTGATTAACGTCCAACAAAAGACCTCCCCCAAAGGACTCAGGCGTTTATGATATCACATGCCTGGACTGTGACCAATCTTATATCGGATTTACAGGAAAATCACTTCCCCAGAGATTAATACAACATAAACTATCAGTTAGGTATGGTCAACAGAACTCAGCTATTTTCAACCATGTAAATGAACATAACCATAGAATAAACTGGAATTTGTCACGTATAATTTATAGCGGCAACTGCCGGTACAAGAGTCAAATGATTGAATCGGCCTTAATTAAACAGAGGCAGGTAATGAACATCTCAAATGGACCATGGGATTCAGATATCACCGACAAAGTTTTCATTCAACCAACGCATATGAAGATTAAATGAAGATTATCAGCGGGCGTGACCTAAATTGGCTTACCTGTGGATGGACCTCTTGGTATAAATACCACCTTTTCTGTAACTTTTCTCATTCATCTACCTGAAGAGGGAGACCGCTGTCTCTGAAATATAGTATTTTCTCTATATTTTGGTGCTTTTATGGGCTCCTTTAATTATATATATATATATATATATATATATATATATATATATATATATATATTACACACACACTACACATATATATATATATATATATATATATATATATATATATATATATACACACACAAACATATATACATTATATATATATCAGAATATATATAATATATATAAATATATATATATATATATATATATATATATATATATATATATATATAATTTCCTAATCAAACTTAATAAGAACTTAAAACACTAGATAAGGGTAAATTTGTACACTAGCAAAGGAAGTAAAAATGTTGGTTATATATACGTACAGAGAGAGAGAGAGAGAGAGAGAGAGAGAGAGAGAGAGAGAGAGAGAGAGAGAGAACTTCTAGGTTTGTACTGCAGCATTTCTCATACTTAAAACTTAATAGCCAGAGAGAGAGAGAGAGAGAGAGAGAGAGAGAGAGAGAGAGAGAGAGAGAAAGAGCTTCTAGGTTGGTACTGCAGCATTTCTCATACTTAAAACTTAAAAGCCAGAGAGAGAGAGAGAGAGAGAGAGAGAGAGAGAGAGAGAGAGAGAGAGAGAGAGAAAGAGCTTCTAGACATGCACTGCAGCATTTTGTAGTCAAAAACATAATAAACAGAACATTTTTCATTATTTTATTTTATATATTCAATCAATACCGATCGATCTTCCCAAGGGGAATCGTTCAGCTCATTCTCCGCACTTCCTCTCCTACTGTTTGCCCTCGTATATCTTCCTTCTCTGGCGTTTATCTTCCTTTTAATGAATGCCAGGGATTCGCCAAAACCTGTTGCGCTCTCTCTCTCTCTCTCTCTCTCTCTCTCTCTCTCTCTCTCTCTCTCACTCTCTCTCTCTCTCTCTAATCTCCGTCTCCGCAGTAAATCCCGGGTTTGTTATCCCTTAGAGCTTTATTTTGTGTCTGTAACGAAAAATATTTCGCTCGCGTTCTCGCCATTACTCGTCTTATTTATTTTTTTTTCTTTAAATCTTTGTATCCTTTGCTTTCGACGTAATGAAAAGGAACCGGGCGAAGAAATATTGTAAATGAACGAATATACACACACAGAATTACATAATTGTGTGTGCATTTATAAACACTCACACACAAATATACATACATAATATATATAAAGTATATATATATTATATATATATTAGATAGAGATAGATATACATAATCTTATAATATATATATATATATATCTTATATATATATATTATAGATATATATATAGATCTATAATATATAGTATATATATATAGATATATAGATATATTAGATATATATATATATTCTATAATATATATATATATATACTACTAATATAATAATAGATAGATATATATATATATATATATATATAGATATATATATATAAGAGAATAATATGATTATATATATATATCTATATATACGATATATATATATAATAAATATATATATATCTATATATATATATATAATAGATATATAGATATATAATATATATATATATATATATATATTATAGATATTATATATATATATATATATATAATATATGCCCTTTTAGTAAAGGGACGTTAAAAGTCGATAGGTCTCGTCGATACTCCGGCGTTTAATTTTCCTTCGGGGCATATATTATTTAATATATATATATTATATATATATATATATATATATATATATAGATATACATTAATATATATATATATACGTATTATACATATTATATATAGTATATATATACGTGTATATATATATATATATATGATATAATATAATATATATATATATGTATATATATATATATATATATATATATATATATATATATATCTATATATATATATGTGTGTGTGTATATACTATATATACATTATATATATTTATATATCATATATATATATAATATATATATATATATATATTATATAGATTATATTATATATATATATATATATATTACTTATACAGGGTTCCAGTGCCTAGAAGGTTCACCTTGTCAGCAAAAGGCCACGGGTTCGAGTCCCAAGCGAGCAGGACCTCTTCACAGCACTTTTAAGTAGTAAGTTAGGAGCCTGATTATTTGCAATTATGACAGAAGAGGGATATGGAGCTGGCTGCTTCCGTAAAAGATTGTCAGTTACTGAATTCACCAACACATAACATCACAGGCTTCCAAACCCCCTCTTTCATTCCATATATTTTGCCAACATGCAGCAGCCTCGTTCATTCAGCGTCACTTTCCTCGATTCTACTATTTGCCATTATAAACGTATCCTTTCTTATATTCATTTCTAGTTTTCTACCAATACATTTTCAGACTCTCTCACTAATTTTTATTTTTATTTTTCGACACTCTCACCTGTCAATACTGTTTCATCTGCAAATATCAGCTCTTGCACTCTCGGATTATAACTAAAGATATTCAGTGGGAATAATAAATTAAAAATATATATATATATATATATATATATATATATATATATATATATATATAATATATATATATAATATATCTTGTATATATATATGTATTTTTATGCATATATATTTATATGTGTACATGTATAATACGAGACCACAGAATAAGAACATATAGCTGAGATATGCCATTACTCTCCATTGCAACTTGGATAAGTTTGGTCATCGTCAAAGCAAAAACAATTTTAAAGACAACGAAAACTCATGCGCCAAAAACAACCACCCTGCGAGAGAAAGAAAAAAAACACCCCCATCCCCTCCCCCACAAAAAAACACTGAGATCCCCATGCACGCAAGGGATCCAAGTAACTTCTAATCTTAAATCCTCCTACAACGGGAGCGATTAAGGTTTGTTTACCATGCAGGTTATCCCTGGTGGGGAGGGGGGGAGGGGGAGCAGGATGGAGACACAGAAAGACACGGGGAGAAGAAATGTCAGAAGGGTAATGATTGGTAGGGGGAGGGAAAGGTCAAAGGGAGAAGTAGGACCTTTATAAATATTTCAACCCCTTTTACAGGGATTTCAAGCGACGCTTCGGCTATTTCGGGGAAAATGACCTATAGGCCAAACCGCTTCTGGGTAAATGAATGATTTTGCGTTCTCTGGGATCCTGCCCGAACGGATATGTCATCGAACGATGCAAAGTTCTCGGATTTTTTTTTTTTCGCTTATCGGATGGATATAAACCACACATTATCACGATTTTCCAATAAGCTCTGTAACGAGTAAAAAAAAAAAATGCTTAAAAGGTAGCTATGCCTCAAATATACTCGTCACATATCAATTGTTCATATTTCGTCGGTGAACTTGGAAACAAGAAGAAGTAACTGAGATGTATGGTTGTAACTTGGCTGTAGTGTTTTTATGTGCCTTTTTCTCTGCATGTATAAACACATACATACATATTATGCATAAACACATACACACACATATAGATAGATAGATAGACAAATAGATAGATAAATAGATAGATTTAACCTTCTCGAATTATTCTATTTTTATTAGGAACTGCACGGTTTGGTAAAGTTACGCTTTCAAATACACAACACACACACACACTCATATATATATATATATATATATATATATATATATATATATATATATATATATATATATATATATATATATATATATATATATACAGATAGATATATGTGTGTATATATAATATAATTATATTAATATATATATAATTTATTGTGTTTGTATTTAAAACCGCATTTTAACAAACAGCGCAGTTTACTAATAAGTATCAAATAATCCGAAAACGCTCTACAATCAAATCCATTTAATTACACAAAAAAGTCAAATTATCATAATTACCATTGCGTAAAATGCTAGACTTGAATATATGAAGAGGGCAAATAATAAACTGTAACATTTCAATGAATACCACTTAATTTTACGCTGAAGGAAAATCAGCATAAATTAGTATAAAAGTAAATCAAAGACATCGTCGAAATTTATCTACTAGAAATGAAAAAGAAAAATTAAAAGAAAAAAGCGGTTTAAAAAAGTCTTTGCCAAGTATTAAACACTCTGAGAATATTAAACATAAATCAATAGGAATATATTCCGAATATATTATTACAAAACACTGAATTGGAAAAAAAAATACATGCAAAGACATTCACAGCCAATGACTGAACATAATATATATTCACCCCCAATGAATGTACATACTGCATATTCACGGCCAATAAATGTACATACTCTATATTCACCGCTAATGAATGTAGTAGATACTGTACATTCATGACCAATGAATGTGGTACATTCTGTGCATTCACGACCAGTGACTGCACATACTGTGCATTCACGGCTAATGAATGTACAGACTGTCCATTCACGACCAATGATTGAACATACTGTGCATTCACGACCAATGATTGAACATACTGTGAATTCACGACCAATAATTGAACATACTGTGCATTCACGCCCAATGATTGAACATACTGTGCATTCACGACCAATGATTGAACATACTGTGCATTCACTACCAGTGACTGCACATACTGTGCATTCACGGCTAATGAATGTTCAGACTATGCATTCACGACCAATGATTGAACATAGTGAGCATTCACGACCAATTACTGCACATCATGTGCATTCATGGCCAATGAATGTACATACTGTGCATTGACAGTTAATGACTGTATACATTCCGTGCATTCACGACCAATGACTGTACATTCTGTGCATTCACAGCTAATCACTGTACATACAGCATATTCATGGCCAATGACTGTACATACTGTGCATTCACGGCAAATAAATGTACATATACTGTATATTCAATGCCAATGAATGTACGTAGTGTATGTTGACGGGCAATGAATATTGGACATTCCCGTCCAACGTCCAATGAATGTACATACAATGCATTCATGGCCAATGAATGCGAATGCACATGCTGTATATTCACAGCCAACGAATGCGCATACTGTATGTTCGCGGCTTATATGTACATACTCCACACTCGTGGCCAAAGTAGAATATGGATCAGGGCGAAAGAGGACTGAACCCCGAACTGCAGACTTCAGGAGAATTAAGCCAAGAATCAACACCGACGAATATTAAATTATGGAAACTGGAATCCCCGCCGACAATCCCCAGGTCAGCTTCCCCAAACATCCCGAAAGGCGGAATCATCCAGGTTCAATCTGCGATCAAACAACTTCCTGAATACGATCATGGTGTCAATATTCGACGTCCTCCTCACCCCCTACTTCCCCCCCCCCCCCCCCCCCCCACACCCCCCCCCCCCCCCCCCCCTTCACCCCCCCCCCCCCCCACCCCCGCCTTCCCCCTCCACCACCCTACACAACCACCTCCAGCGTGGGGTATGGGGGCAATTTTATTCTGCCGAAAAAATATTTCTCCTCAGGTCCTCGGATGATCCACCTCACTGCAATAAAACTTTGTCATAAACGCAAGTCGGTGACTTGTCACATACACACCTCACAAACATGTTGGATACAAGTCAGCGACTTACCAGTAGCCGCCACTGATGCTTCAATAGATTGGTTCTCCAGTTACGGTTTTGAGTTATTTATAACAGAAGTCGGTAACTTACCGCCACATATCACAAACTTGTTGGATATACATCAGCGACTTCCTGGTAGAATTACAACAGTGGTCAACATGGATTTCATGACATTTCAACTGAATACAGAAACGAACAACGCATGCGCACTCACTGGTTGCACAATGCAAGTATTTTAAACAGTAAAGGCTTGATGGTTTTGTCATTACCGAATAGGAAAAGGGAATGGAAACTGACATAATCAAAACTAGAACTACTGGGAAGTTGCCTTTAATATTTCATCAAACATCTGAGGACGAAAAGGTGATGTATTTTGACAGTGATGTATTTTGACAGGACCGCAATCTATATGATGAAAACGTAATCGAAACCCTCTCTTTTCTATCGACCCAGCTTTCATTCAAAGAAGTCTCGGTGAGATCACAAACTTTTTATTGGTATGGCTGCGGCTTCTTAAGACATTAGGCATCTGAAGGCACTCACTGTGATAGATTCACATCACCCGTGCATTTGATGTCTAGGCCAGTCCCTTACGACGCTGATTGGCTGTTGATAAGCCAATCACAGGGCTAGAAACTCTCAGTCTCCCGAGAGAGACTAAGATTTACCAGCCCTTTGATTGGCTTATCAACAGCCAATCAGGAGCGTCGTTTAGTCCATTAATATTGGGCATGTATCTTATACATTTGGCATGGTTCATTTCTTGCCATAATGCTGGTCCAGACTAGACAGGCTGCTACTGCTACACCGTGTAGTTTTCTGCCACCAGGTTTGACACTACTCAAGTTTGCTAGGAATTTTATCTTTGCTATAACTAAAATATGGAAAAGTGGAATAGTTTGCATAGTGGGGTTATGACATCTTATTCTCAAATATTTAAACAAGGAGCAAATTCATCCTTGCTCTCTGCTAACCTCTCATAAATTTCAGGTGAATAGGTCTATCCTTTTTCTTTATATTCATTCGCTTATCACCTTTTCCGATATCTTGGCTCTCTCTCCCCGCAGGCTGATTTCAAATTGGAGCCCTCTTCGGTTTATATATAGTTTGTTGACTATCCATAAGATATTCCAGCTGAAGACTTACTTTGTTTGTTTGATGTGTTTACGTTGCATAGAACCAGTGGTTATCAAGCAACGGGACCAACGGCTTTACGTGAATTCCGAACCACGTCGAGAGTGACCTTCCATCACCAGAGATACACATCTCTAACACCTCTATGGAATCCCTGAGAATCGAACTCGCGGCCACCGAGGCAGGACAAGACATATTCCAGAAAGGAAGGAAGTATGACTGCCTATAAGTGGCTACTTCGTCTCGATTTTTACTTCGTTTCGGTTTGCAATGTTTCTTTTTTTGCCAAATATTTTTCTGGTGGTGTCAAGAAATGGTTAAGTTTCGGTAGAAGTATTATACTACTCACACACCAAAGCTCAATTCTCTCTCTCTCTCTCTCTCTCTCTCTCTCTCTCTCTCTCTCTCTCTCTCGTTATTTTCACTGCACTTTGATTATTCTCTCTCTTTCTGTTTTTACGCTACCCTATCCACTTTTATTTCTTATAGCTATCATTACAGAAGCGGGGTTGGGTTCGACGCACTGCTGATGAGCCCTTCAGCGTGGTTAAATGAGGTGCAGGAGGTTCACTCATACCTTAGCGGGTTAAGTTGAAATGCAGTGACCAAAGTGTTGGTTTTTTCTGTAGCCTCCCGATGAGTGTCTGTGTGTGTGTGTGTATGAGTGTTGGTCGGTGAGTGCAGTGAATATGTATGTACGTGTATGGTTCTATTCACCCACTAGTTTATCTACGTACCAGGCAGTTACTCGACCACAATGGGTCGCAGGCATGGTGGAGAATGGTGATAAACAACTACTCTCCTCGAAAAGGAGAATGTGTTTCAAGTACTAAGTCGAAAAAAACTATGTAGATTGAGCTGAAAAAAAATGTTGGCAGAAAAGTGAAGTCAGCCAGCATACAGAAAATCATAGGTGAAGAATTGTGTTGAATGTTCATGGAGTGAAGAACACTTAAAACTGAAAAAATAAGAAGCCGTCATTGATTCAAGTTGAATATGACTAAAACTAGAGCATAAAAGCCACACAAGTAATGAAGAGGCTCAGTTTCCGCACGGAGCAGGCGAGTCTTCGCCGCTGTTCTTAAAAGGCAGCTTTAAATCCCAGGGAAATTTTATTGCGAAGAGTTCTGTCTTTGTCGTCTCTGGGCAAAGCATTAGGAAGAAGAAAAGGTCAAGAATCCTCGTCATTTTCTTTATACCTCCAAAACACCACCATTTTTGCCCAAGACTTTTAATTTTTCTTCAAGCGTATTTATTTCGATTTCAGTGTGAATAGAATAGACTAGACTATAGAATTTAGCCCAATTGCCATGCTCTGGGACCTACGAAGACATTCAGCGCTGGGAGTGAAATTGATAAGCTAGGTTACAAAGGTGTAACAGGAAGAGGGTGGAAAGTCTGACGAAGAAACAGAATATGAACGAAGGTACAGTAAAAGTAACGAAAAGAGGTTGCAGCTAGGGGCCGAGGGAAGATTTCAGTGCGAAAAAAGAAGCGCAAATCGAGTCAGTTAACACTTGAATGAATGCGAAGAATCAGGTTTCAAGGCGAATCTTGAAAGAACGATTCGCGTGATTAAAAACAACCCGAGCCGGTTGACAGACGAGGGCTCAAGTCATCGCTTATATTACAATCAAAACTTCTCGTCGTCAGTTCCACTATCGACCAGATGGGAGTTCACAACGTTGCCAACTTGGAAACAGTGGTGGAGAGAGAGAGAGAGAGAGAGAGAGAGAGAGAGAGAGATAGTCTTCCTTACCCTATCAGAGAGAGACAAACCTATTTCTTATTCCAAATTCTGTTAAGAGAAGAGGAAGAGAGAGAGAGAGACTAGTCTTCCTTGACCCTCTTTAGAGAAGAAGAGAGAGAAGAGAGAAGGAGAAGAGAGGAGAGAAGGAGAAAGAGCAGATACTATTCGTTGTCCATTCTTAGAAGAGAGAGAGAGAGAGAAAGATAAGAATTAAATATTTCCGGTGCCCCTCTTTGAGAGAGAGAGAGCAGGAGATTACTAATGGTTCTTGTTCCTTCTTAGAGAGGAGAAGGAGAGAAAGATAGTATTCCTGCCCCTCTTGAGAGAGAGAAGAGAAGAATGGAGGAGGAGAGAGAGAGAAGAAGTATTCCGGACCCCCTAACTTTTAAAGAGAGAAAGAGAAACTATTCTTGTCTATCTTAGAGAGAGAGAGAGAGAGAGAGGGAGACTAGTATTCTTGTCCTTTGAGAGAGAGAGAGAGAGAGCCGAGACTAGTATTCTCCTGAGAGAGAGTGAGAGAAGAAGTATTCCTGCCCCTCTTTCAGAGAGAGAGAGAGAGAGAGAGAGAGAGAGACGAGAGGTCACTCACTACTACTCTGCTGCATACGATATTGTAATCAATGTTCGTTTCGACTGTATTCACGCGCATGCAAATTGCTTGACCGAATTTTCGGATAATCCGGCACGAGTGTGTGTGCGAGAATGGATAAGACGATTATCCGTGTAACCGTGTTATACCCAAACGTCAGTCTGTCGAAAACGAAATATTTTCATGTTTAACCTTTTTTCACCTTTGTGGAAACTGCCACGTTTCGATTGGCGAGTGCGTTTTTTTTTCTTTTTTTTTCTGGGGGGTGGGACTCCCTGGTGGTCTTAACGCACTTTTTTTGGTCCTTAATTTAGATGTCAGTGTTTATAGATACGTCACATTATCATCAAATAATACGCAACGCATATATACAAACAAAGTAATGCAACCAAGAATTCGTTAAACTTTTTCTTTCTTTCCTTACACAGTAATATCGGGATACCCTATCCTTCAATGTATACAGTTGTAAATTATACAAAAACAATAAGCATGATTAAGTCAAAACGATTAAATAATTGTTTGTGTCAACTTTAAATTTTGCCCTAAAGTGCATAAACAATTCAACTACCAGCTGAGATGAACCCAAATAAACTCATTCGTGTAATTTGAAAAAAAAAAGGGGGGGGGGGGGGGGGGGGGGATGGGGGCGGATGAATGAGAGACGAACCTTAGTCATCCTCAGCTATTTAAATTACACTTTGAAGACAATGCGCATAAATTAAGCATACGGACCACCAGTTGAAAATAGTTCCTAATGTGTCTGAACCAATATTTTTTTTTTAGTCTCTTCAAACTAAAATCTAAATCCATTTATATTTTACAAATATATACAATTACACTTCAATCAACAAGCGCTTCGCTATAGAAACTGTATTTTAATCAAACTCAAACAGATGGACAATATGCTTTCAAAAAACCTAGTCATCCACATTCGTAATATACTTTACTAATCATATTGAAATACTGTATCTATCAATTTCAATTTTAATGCCAGATATGTTTTTCCATATTGCTTTGAAAAGGCCAGTTTCAGATCACAGTACTGAAACATGTGCGGCGTAAAAGTTTATTAATGTTATAAAAACAAACTTATATATTATTTAAATTGTCAGAAGACTACCTTCTTTCAAATATGTGAGTTACAAAATGCAAACACACACATACACATACTACAAACACCATAATTATATATGTACACACACACATACATATATATATATATATATATATATATATATATATATATATATATATATATAATATAATATATATATGTATATATATATATAGTATAATAAATATATTATATATATATATATATATAAATGCATGCATGTATTTATGTATGTATGTAGTGTGTGTGTGTTTGCATACATACATACATACATACATACATAATATTTATATATGCATGTATGTATAATGTGTGTGCGCGTGAGTGTGTGGGTGTCTATCTGCCATGTACCTAACAAATTATGCATCGCATTTTCCTTTTTTGCTACAAAAATATCCCTGCCAGATTATCCACACATATTTTCAAATAATACTGCATACCTTGTAGAGAAATGCATCAGATATTTCTTTTATTTTTCCATTGGTAATTGAATGTATTGGCTTTCCAATAGCCCCAATCAGTACTTGGTTATTTCACCGGATTTTTATTTATAAAACCGATAAACAGGGTTATATAAACCCAATAAATCTTTTTAAGTCAATTCAACAAGGAATTCTCTTTAAACCAAAACTGGGAAGAACTTGAATATTTTTTTTCAGATTTTAAAACGACAAATATTCCTACAGAAAATGTTTTACTAAATACAAAGAATATCACATTTAATAAGAAAAATGCGAGTAGAGAATATGTATGAAAATCGTGAAATTCAGTTATATTTCGTAGTTGTCCTTGAAAATCAGCTATCAAAATTTAGCAAGAACTATGAGAGTGAACACAAAGAGTAGTTACATCCGTTCGTTCCATCGGTACTGAAATAATCAGCGATTACATTTACATTCGTGAACGCTGCCGAAAGCAACTGACGCAACTTAATCACGATGATGTAATTAGTGGAAGGGAAATGTGATCGTAATTACAGAGAGAGAGAGAGCGAGAGGGAGTAGCATTCATGTCCTGTTCCAGAGAGAGAGAGGGACTAGAATTCAAGACCATTTTCCAGAGAGAAGAGAGAGAGAGAGAGAGAGAGAGTGAGAGAAACTAGAATTCAAGTCCATTTTCCAGAGAGAGAGAGGGAGAGAGAGAGCATAGCATTCTGCCCATTTCGAGAGAGAGAGGAAGACGAGATTGAGAGAGAGAGAGAGGAGGCATCCTGCCCATCTTCGAGAGAAGAGCGAGAGAGAGAGGATGAGAGGGAAAGAGAAGGAGAGAGAGAGAAGAGAGGAGAAACGAAGAGAAACCACCCGTTCGGAACCGAAACTTTTCTTATCCCAGAGTCCAACTGCCATTAGCTCCCAAGCTAACAAAAGTAATTACAAGGCGACCCCCCCCTCCCCCCGACCCACTCCCCCGACCCCCCCAGTCCCCACCCCTCACACCCGCCGTCCGTCTACTGCCGGGCGCATACGTCACGGCATGCATAAGAATGCAATCGATTATGCAAAGCGGGTCCCGAGAACCAAACTGTGTCCTCCTCCGGCTGTCCTCCTCCGGCGTGTTGGGGACGGCGGCATAATTTACTGATCAGAATCTCACTCGGGAGAACGAGTCCGAGGCTGCATAGTAATAAGGATTCTGTGCGAAAAGGCGCCGTGAAAAGATAACAGAGAGAGAGAGAGAGAGAGAGAGAGAGAGAGAGAGGGATGATTATGGACGCCAATACGTGTTATCTCAGGAGCGTTGGGCCCGGGAGAAAATCAACGGAGTTCTGGCCCGTAATAGCTATCATCTCCCAGAGAGAGAGAGAGAGAGAGAGAGAGAGAGAGAGAGACTAGTATTCTATAGTCCCTCTATGAGAGAGGGAGAGAGATAGAGAGAAACTAGTATTCCTGTCCCTCTAGAGAGAGAGAGAGAGAGAGAGAGAGAGAGAGAGAATTTCATAAAAGGAACGATTAAAATGGTTTTGTTAGATAAAAAAAAATTCTTTATAATTTCTTACTTTTCCATCTCGTTAAATAAAAAAAAAATCACTATAATTTCTTACTTTTCCATCTCGTTAGTACTTCACTGATAATTTCCAGGCAGCTAATTCTTATCAAAATTTTTCCAAGATGGGGAAAATTACAAGTTTTAATTCCATAACATGAAAAACTGTTTTCCTTTTTTCTCTCCTTCCTGGATTAAGGAAATTTCGCAGTTTCAGTTTTCTGTAAAAGTAAACTATTGCGCCGGTTTTGTCTGTCCGTCTTCGCTCAGATCTTGAAAATTACTGAAGCTAGAGGGCTGTAAATTGGTATGCTGATCCTCCATCATCCAGTCACCAATCGTACCAAATTGCAGCCATCTAGCCTCAGTAGTTTCTATTTTATCTAAGGTTAAGGCTAACCATAGTCGTACTTCTGGCAGCATTATAGGTACCAACAGCATAGGCCACCACTTCGGCTCAATTTTTAATTGTTTCATTTTCATCTCCACTTCCTGATTATCTAGAGTGCAATGGCTTGGCAGTTCTCATCTTTAAAGAATGTCCACCGTCCTCTCCACTTGCTGATCAATATCCTTTCTTATTTTCGCCTTCAAGCCACAACAATCACGACCGTGGTATATCACGGTTTCAGGGATTCTGTCGATATTCACCCGGTGACTCGAAAGTATGATAGCATGATCGGCAGGCACCAAAAACCAGCATTAAATTAAGTCCGTGAATTCCTCCACCCTTTTCAAAAGGAACGGTATGTTATTGAAACCTAACATTGCTTCCATTGCTATATTCAATTACATAGCAATAACTTCGACCCTGGGCCTAAATTGGAAACCCTGACTTCCTCTAGGTATGATTTCTCTCTCTCTCTCTCTCTCTCTCTCTCTCTCTCTCTCTCTCTCTCTCTCGGAGGTAAAAAATAAGACCTAGAGTGAGTGAATGAGGAGGGATAATATTGTGTAAGATTTCTACACAGAGAGTTCAGCCACACATTAGCAATTACAATGTGAATGTGGCAGCGACCACGGTCCTTTTTAGTTGCAGGACCCAGGCCTGTGATTGCTCTCTCTCTCTCTCTCTCTTTATATATATATATATATATATATATATATATATAATATACATATATATATATATATATATATATATATATATATATATACATATATAATATACATACATATATATATATACAGACATATACATAGTATATATATATATATATATATATATATATATATATATATATATTTACACAAACTCCATACATTAGTAGTATTTTCATTTTAACTGGGAAATCCCAAACCTGTAAAAGATTAAAGATTAATATTGAAAGAAAGAAAAAAAACCCAGATCCATTATTTTCCCCTTGTCTCCCTTTCCTCACACCCTTTGGTTCCCCCCTTCCCTCCCTTACCCTTTCCATCAAAGCTATTCGTCGCCCTCCCCTCCCCCTCCCCCTCCCCCTACACGTGACCCTTGACCCTAAATCGAAGCAGGGACCCGAGACGAGAAAAGAGAGAAAAAGATAGGGTGCCGTAGATTACAATACATCCGCTTCTCGGATTTCTTTTATTGTTCCGTTTTTTTTTTTCTTCAATACTTTCTGCCTCTTTTGTTGTATTATGTTTCGTTAACGTATAAGACGCGCAGGAGGGAGGGAAATACGGCCAAGAATTTGGGAGCAGCATTTTTTTCGCGAAGGCCGACTGGTCTTCCCCTCGTCTACAAATAATACTGACAACATCGAGGGGAGAAAAAAATACAAACTGTGGGACAAGATACAGAAAGAAAATCAAATCACTGGTAAAATAATGTTCGTATCTTATATATCATATTCAATTAAGATGGGCTTAAACATGAGTAAACCATCTCAATGTACTCTCATCCATTGTATACTTTAGTACGACAACACGTTAAACATAAATCTTCACATATCTCTACCTATTCCTACACCACATTCCAAAAGCTTAGTTTTTTTTATACTAACCAACATGTACACTTTACTTCCATTAAGGAGAGTTGGCTCAACAATCCATTCATTCATGCTCAGTTCAGATTCCCAATTACTTTCCAACCTTTTTCACACACCTTTCTTCTTTCTTTGCTGCACGTATCCTAGTATCATCCATTATATTCATCCATTCGTCCTCCATCCATATCAACAACATTCATTCTTCACGGTTTCCATTTAAATTTCCAACACCATTCACGGCACATTTCCTTATCCCACATCATTGTATCAACATTCAGTTTCTCTAGACTTCTTACATCACCACATCCATAAAGATGTTAAGCACCTGTCAAGACAAAATAAACCCTTGCCTTAAGCTCCTTGACATCAAATCCATCCATTCTCTACAGACTAGCAAGCTTTGGTTCCATCTTAAAAATTTTATTGCTTTGAAATTAATCTTCTTTCACATTCTTCCTCTAAACCCTACAATGTTTTTTTTTCATAGATTCGATAGCAAGCTTTTCCTATGCAAATGTATATCAAATATAGCCTTTTCTCTTAACTTTCAAATATAACAAACACTTGATCGGCACAAACCCTCTTTGTCTAACCATTATGGATCTTACCCCTTTAAGGCCTTCAATAATGTCTTACTTCATAAATCAACATCATACCATAGACCTTTCTGGGGACACTGAATAAAAGCATGATTTCATAATCCTTTGTTCTTATCACCTTTCGCTACATACAATGAACCCATTATTCCTCTCAACGATTCCTTCATAATCTTTCTCCTATCCAGACGGCCTTACAACCTCTTGCTAGTCATTCAGTCACACGTCCCATAAATCTCTAGTATTTTTTGAGTTCTTTAACTTATTAATTGCCCTCCTGGCATCATCAACGGTCACTTTTCACAAGAACACATTCCTATTTTGCATTATTCTCCTCTGCACGTCTATTTCACCCAATCGATGGATTTTAAGACGAATTACTCCACTGACCTACAAGTAAAGTCATTGAAGCTAATATCTCATTTTGCATCCCTTATTCTGAGATCAATATTTTCACTAACCTTTCTCCGAGCAGAACCATTAATATATATATATATATATATATATATATATATATATATATATATATATATATATATATGCACCCAATCAAACTAAAAGAGTGGTGAGGAGGGGAGGCAGGAATAACAATGATTAAGACAGGGAAAGGAGAACAGGCCAATGGAAACAAAGAATAGAGGGACACGGAACGTCCCTAATGAGGTCTGAGGACAATGGAATTCGTGGGTTGGAGGGGGGGAGTAACTCTTGGAAGAGGTGCAGTACGAGGAAAGGTTTAAAAAAATGGGGAATGGGGAAATGAGATGTGATGTAGAGGGGACACGTTCCCTTTTGTTCAAGGGGAAAAAGAGAGATGAGTTTAATGATAGATCATGGAGATGCATTGATATGAGAGAGAGAGAGAGAGAGAGTTACATTCCTACAGTATCACACGACGATATCTTCATTCATGGCAACTGCCTGGCCACCCATTTTCTCAAGTGGAGTGAGTTCATTAAAGTGAATTACCAGTAAGGTGATCGCCTCCGTCAAAAAAAAAGGACTGAATGATCTTTGATCAGCTGGATTTCAACAAAATGTGGTTGTCAATTAAAGAGACCTTTTAGGAAAACAGATATTCTTAATCTTATACTGGCTCACCAGATACCAACATTCTTACTCCAAGGAATACTCGATATTTTCACTTAGGAGATTGACTGATCGGCCAGCCAATGTTTCGAAGTAGACAGCGGTTGAATGGTGAACGGCATTCACATTCATACTAGCTGCAAACCAATATTCTCAGAGTGGCTGAATGTTCAGCTGACAGTCTGAATTGATCTTCTGAACTACAGAGAAGGTCACTGTTGATATTTTCCTTGATGAAAACAGATTCAAAGTGACCGAAAATTCAGTCCTCATTAAATTCAAAACAAAAAATAAGTCTGAATCAATTAAAAACAAAACATAAGTTTGAATCGAATATGACAGGAAGATGATCTTTTCCAATTAAAAGGAGGATGGAAGGAAAAGAACACTGCAAAAAAATGAATAAGTAGACAAATAAATAAACAAACAAAAGAAATAAATAACTCCTTTCCTTGGTCTCTCCCCTTTGCCTTACTCCCATAACTCGCACTCCGTTATATTTCTTATCACTTCTCTCGCCCTCGTCCCACCCCTTTTCCTGTTCCTAACTATTTCCTGAAATTCTCCGTCTGGGGCTTCTTATTTCTCTCCATTCCTTCCTCCACTATTTTTTATTCTCTTCCAGTTTTCCCTCCCATTTATTCTTCGTTCGTCTCATCTGCCTGCACGCTTTCCCATTGTTAAATGTTTGTATTGCAGAACAATATCACAAGATGCCCAGTAAACGAACGCCATTGTGGACACATTTGGAGAAATCGCTCCTTTTCCAGGAGAATTGCGAGTGATTTCTCTCTCTCTCTCTCTCTCTCTCTCTCTCTCTCTCTCTCTCTCTCTCTCTCTCTGATGCGATGCCAGCAAGAGTGTGTGCGAGTGCGCTTAAGTTGAATTTGTACATACTTGTAATTAATATTTTTTTTTTAATTTAGTTTTCTTTCCAGAAAACCTCTCTCTCTCTCTCTCTCTCTCTCTCTCTCTCTCTCTCTCTCTCGTACTCTTACGCTCTCAGCTCTCGGATCTCTCTCTCTCTCTCTCAGTATATTTATTCTCGCACCTAGACTTTATTAAAATAAACCCCTCATACTCTGTAGACTAATAATCTACTGAAATTAAATCTCTCTCTCTCTCTCTCTCTCTCTCTCTCTCTCTCTCTCTCTCTCTCCAAGAAAATGTTGGAGGAAACGGTCTTGTGAAAGAAAATCCATTTTCCTTCACTCCCTACTTTCTTAAGGCGTCCACGGGAGGACCTTCGCGAATAAATGTATTTGTGCGTGACAGAAGGGTTCATATTTTTCGAACGGACAGTTTAAATTAATTCGTAAGACAGTGAAATATTCTACGCACAATCAACGGACAAAGAAACATTCTTCACCGAGTTACTCGAAGGGTATTCGCATACATTTTGCTTTGGATATAGGTTTGTGTATACATATAGTATATTTCTCATGTATATATGTTATATATGTATTGCATATATATATATATACATATATATATATTACTTAATATTCACTATATCCTAGGAATAACTTACACCTCCTGCACTTTCAAAATCTTACTCTGTTTCTCTTCACCATAACTTGTGTGAGGAAACAAGACACGTCACAATCTATGCAGTACCCTTCTTATCCCACAAATTTATACCATGATATCTTCTTTTATCTGTCAATTCTTGCAAAATTCCATATATAAAGATACTTAAACAGTCAGGAGCACATTCGGAATGAAAATTGAACAAGCATATGCTAAGTGTAGGTGGTAATGAGAAAACTAGTGATCTAGAGATTTTAAAACAGGCAAAAATGATACATTTGATTCAGCCACAGTACGAAAAAGAGAGGAGGCAGTACCGTAAAATACCGTGAAATAAAAGGAGAAACGTCTGGCAAGTCTACAGTGACGGGTAACGACGTAAGAAAATGTGACAGGCTTTGTCAAGAAACTTTTGAAATGTCTAAAGCGAAAGCTCCTCTCGGCAAAAACTTTTCCCAAGAATTCGAGGAAGATGACCAGAAGTAAGAAGAGAATGATGGATAATAATCATTTTATATACGACTGAAAAATTCTTACATAACGCATAACAAGGGATGCCACCAAAAACTCTCTCTCTCTCTCTCTCTCTCTCTCTGAGTGGGGAATTTACCGCCGGGGTATCCCAAGAAATTATCAGATGCATCAAATAACCAATTGTGAATTATTTGGGGGAGGGGGGGATGGGGGGGGGATGGGGGGGGGGGGGGGGGCGGCTATCTTAGTCCTCCAATTCGACTGGGTGGTATTCATAGTGTGGGGTTCCGGGTTTGCATCCTGCCTCCTAAGAGTCCATCACTTTTCTTACTATGTGCGCTGTTTCTAGGAGCACACTCTTCTGCATGAGTCCTGGAGCTATTTCTAGTTTTTCCAGATTCCTCTCCAGGGATCTTGGGATCGTGCCTAGTGTTCCTATGATTATGGGCACAATTTTCACTAGCATATCCCATATCCTTCTTATTTCTATTTGCAGGTATTGATACTTATCCATTTTTCCCGTCTCTTCCTCTTCAACTCTGGCGTCCCATGGTATTATTATTATTATTTTATTATTATTATTAATTATTATTATTATTATTACTATCATTATTTATTGGATTTGTTCCTCTATTTCAAGACTCACGCTATTATTATTATTATTATTATTATTATTATTATTATTATTATTATTATTATTATTATTATTATTATTTATTTTATTTTTTTTTTTTTTTTTTTTTTTTTTTTGCTCTATCACAGTCCTCCAACTCGACTGGTTGGTATTTATAGTGTGGGGTTCCGGGATGCATCCTGCCTCCTTAGGAGTCCATCACTTTTCTTACTATGTGTGCCGTTTCTAGGATCACACTCTTCTGCATGAGTCATGGAGCTACTTCAGCCTCTAGTTTTTCTAGATTCCTTTTCAGGGATCTTGGGATCGTGCCTAGAGCTCCTATGATAATGGGTACGATTTTCACAGGCATATCCCATATCCTTCTTATTTCTATTTTCAGATCTTAATACTTATCCATTTTTTCCCTCTCTTTCTCTTCAACTCTGGTGTCCCATGGTATTGAGACATCAATGAGTGATACTTTCTTCTTGACTTTGTCAATCAACGTCACGTCTGGTCTGTTTGCTCGTATCACCCTATCCGTTCTGATACCATAGTCCCACAGGATCTTTGCCTGATCGTTTTCTATCACTCCCTCAGGTTGGTGCTCGTACCACTTATTACTGCAAGGTAGCTGATGTTTCTTGCACAGGCTCCAGTAGAGGGCTTTTGCCACTGAATCATGCCTCTTTTTGTACTGGCTCTGTGCAAGTGCCGGGCATTCGCTTGCTATGTGGTTTATGGTTTCATTTTTCGTATTGCACTTCCTACATATGGGAGAGATGTTATTTCCGTCTATCGTTCTTTGAACATATCTGGTTCTTAGGGCCTGATCTTGTGCCGCTGTATCATTCCTTCAGTTTCCTTCTTTAGCTCTCCCTCTGTAGCCATTGCCATGTGTCATCGCTGGCTAGTTCTTAAGTCTGTCTCATATATTGTCCGTGCATTGGTTTGTTGTGCCAGTGCTCTGTTCTGTCTGTCATTCTCTTGTCTCTGTATATTTCTGGGTCTTCGTCTACTTTTATTAGTCCTTCTTCCCATGCACTCTTTAGCCACTCGTCTTCACTGGCTTTCAGATATTGCCCCAGTGCTCTGTTTTCGATGTTGACGCAGTCCTCTATACTTATTAGTAGTCCTCTCCCTCCTTCCTTTCGTGTTATGTATAGTCTGTCCGTATTTTGCTCTTGGGTGTAGTGCTTTGTGTATTGTCATATGTGTTTCCTGTTTTCTGATCTATGCTGCGGAGTTCTGCCTTCGTCCATTCCACTATTCCTGCGCTGTATCTGATTACTGGCACTGCCCATGTGTTTATGGCTTTTATCATATTTCCGGCGTTGAGTTTTGACTTGAGTATCGCCTTGAGTCTCTGCATATATTCTTTACTGATCGTGTCCTTCATCTCTTGGTGTTTTATATCCCCTCCTTCCATTATTCCCAAGTATTTGTATCCTGTCTCATCTATGTGTTTGATGTTGCTCCCATCTGGTAGCTTTATCCCTTCAGTTCTCGTTACTTTGCCTTTTTGTATGTTGACTAAGGCGCATTTTTCTATTCCAAACTCCATCCTGATGTCCCCAGATACAATCCTTACAGTCTGGATTAGGGTATCTATGTCCTTGATGCTCTTACCATACAGCTTGATGCCGTCCATGAACATCAGATGGTTGATTCTGTTGCCTCTTTTCTTGAGCTGGTACCCGGCATCCATCTTCTGTAGTACTTATTATTATTATTATTATTATTATTATTATTATTATTATTATTATTATTATTATTCATAAGATAAAGTCATATGGAAGAACCCCACAGATGCCACCGACTTGAAATTCAAGCTTCCAAAGATATATAGCGTTCATTAGAGAAGAAGAATATAGGAGAGATTATTCATTGCGCGTGCGCGAGCACACACGCAGGCACCCGACATAAAATTTGCAGAGAACGCGACTTTTTATTTTCTCGACCTTAGCCGGCACCGAGACCTATTAAATGCTGTGTTGACTGGTGGCACTCGACTTTAAGTTAAAGTAGATTTACATCAACCGTGCATTTGATGTCTAGGCCAGTCCCTTGCGACGCTCCTGATTGGCTGTTGATAAGCCAATCACAGGACTGGAAACTCTCATGTGAGAGTTTACAGCCCTGTGACTGGCTTATCAACAGCCAATCAGTAGCGTCGTAAGGAACTGGCCTAGACATCAAACGCACGGTTGATGTGAATCTAGATGACAAAAATCGAGTGCTGTACATTCAGCTAAACAGTTCCATTCGGGTTAATAATGACGTTACGTCATCTCTGCGAATCTGTAGCCACATCCCCACACCTAAGCGATGCACACAAGTATATATACTTGTGTGAGTATATATATATATATATATATATATATATATATATATATATATATATATATATATATATATATATATATATATATATATATACACACACATATATACATATATAAACCTGATTTATTATTAGAATTTTATATTATATATATAGTATGTAAATATATATATATTATTTATATATTTATTTGACTAATTATACGATATATTATATAATATATATTATATATATTAATATATATTATTATATTAATATAATTCGTATTATATTATATATACACAGTGGTGTTCAACGGAAACTCGAGACGCGAAGGCAAACAAATTTCGCTCATCTGCAGCGCGCCTTTTATCTTGTTGCTCTTAATCGACATAAAAGTCAACGAGGAAACTGCATGAAACTGTGTTACCATTTAATCACTAGTTTGAATGTATTGTTTTCCATATGCCTGTTAAATATATTGGATTGTGCAGATTCGCTCATCGATTTTTTTTTTTCTTCTCTCTGGCCCTTCGGCGAGGGGGGAGGGGGGCATGGTCGGAAGGGTTGAGAGGGTGGGAGGGGGGAGGGGGGGTTGTGCAAGGATTCGTCAGTAACGGAAAGACAAAGAAATTTAAAGTTTTTATATACGTATGTATGTATATTATATATGTATGTATGTATATATATTATATATATATATATATATATAGATATATATATATATATATATATATATATATATATATATATATACAAGACTTTGTCACACACCAAGACATTCTCTTTTTTTTCAAATATGAGAGAACTGTAATTGATAAGTGATTCGACACCAGTGGGATTCGAAAACACTTTGGCTATGATTACTTAAGACATAATTACTCTAAATCCAGAATAAGCAATTAGCCATACGGTTTAACAAACATGCAAGTAGGTAGAGAATTCCTTGCTATTTGAGAGCCAAGGAACATTTTTAAAAGGTCATATTGAAAAATTACTCCTGAAATAATCGTCTTGGAGCCACCATGATTTTCCTTCTCGCATCTGTTCTTAAGTAGTAGATTTTCTTTATTTTTCTTTTTAATAAGATCCAAAGCGAAGTATAAATGATTAAATTGGAAAATTATTCTATAAATAATAGACTAGTAACCAGAAGGAAAAATACAGTTAGTATATGCCTTAGGCTGAGTAAGACAAATAATGGTCTTCTTAAACAACATTCTTAAAATGGAGTAATCTTATTTTTTAGTGTCACAAAAGTCAACAATTAGATATCTAATTTATATTGTGTCATTTACTAAGATTAAATAAAAAAAAAGTTTTGATAAATGTGAAATTGTACTTTTTAAAGGTATGAATATTTATGCAATATTCTCTGCAAAGTTTCTTTTGTAAATATAGGTATATATGCATATGTATTTATTCAATGTGTATGGCTCACAGCTGGCATAAAAGATTCAATTCAGTCCAGTTCAATAATGCGACCGAGATCTTTTTGCTTCATGTTCACGTACAGTCTGTTATATGGGATTAGATTTTATTTTATGATTTGGCGAGGAACGTGAGCTGTACGGATCCACTGGCGAGTACGCGAACGTACGTACGGGAGCGCCGAGCCTATTACCGCGTTGTGGAAAAATGACAAAACACAAAGGCAGTCACGTACTTACTAAAACCCGTGGATGAAAGTGACCCTTTGGTGGCCAATAAAGCCTTGTTATTGAGGTTACGTTCTGCGGCCGGAGAGGATATAGGAATTAACAGGGGAACAGGGTGTATGGGGGGGTGGGGGGGAAGCTGGGAGATATGGGCTGGCCCATTGAACCTTTAATACAATTCTATATATATATATATATATATATATATTATATAAATAATATATATATATATTATATATATATAATATATATATATATATATATGTATATGTATATAATATATATATATATATATATATATATATTATTACTAACTAAAATCTTTGTTGTAATGAAAACCTATTTTAGGGATTTGAAATGATTGGGGGGGGAGGGGGGTGGAAGCTGGGATATGGATGGTGACACTGCTACTGAACCTTTAACACAATGACTTTTCCAGACATCAACAATGTACGATTCCTGGAAATTCATTATACAGTTCTAAAGCTGACTCAGGTTCCGATAAAATCTATCTTTTCCCTTTAGATTACAATGAATTCATTGATGAGAATTACATCCGGAAGGGTACAGAGTTTCTTAAGACAGGCACTGACGCTCACTCGATTGTTCAGAAATGTCCTAAAA
>NC_087208.1:31538831-31543831 GCF_015104395.2 Macrobrachium nipponense | reverse complement strand
TTCTAATTAACTCGTATTTGAGGCCATTTTTAACGCGAAATTTCATTTGTAGGGCGGAACGGCGCCTCGGAATTACCAGCGACAAAGTCAGCCCAGCTCTCTCTCATCTCTGCTCCCCCTCGGTCTCCTCTCCTCTAACTGTCTCGATCTCTCTTCTCTCTCTCTCTCTCTCCTCTCTCGAGCAATCTGTGTGCCTCCACACAACCCTGGGAGGATATTTGTTTTTTTCACGTTTGATGAAATAATGTTCGGTGATATTGTTGGCGTAATTGGTTTTGGTTCTCCGCCGTAGTTGTCGATGGCCTTTTTGCTGTCAAAACCTGTTTTTAGTCATTTTGAATCTCAGGTTCTAAAACCAGTTTGATTGTGATGGGTAATTTCTCGTTTCTGTAAATACACACATATATAAAAATAAAATTATGTACACATGAACGCATACACAGTTGTTACAAATACACACATACACACATGAGCGTACGCATGTATGTAAGCGCAAGATGGGAGAGCATTATACATATATATATATATATATATAGAGATATTATATATATATATATATATATATATATATATCTATATATATATATATATAGATATGTATATATATATATATATATATATATATATATTATATATAATATATATATATATAGGATTGTGTGTGTGTGTATGTGTGTGTGTGTGTGTGTGTGTGCACAAATATAGATAAATAAAAATTATGAACGAATGTATATATATATACATATATACATACATATATACGAACATATGAGGTAAAGAAATCACCTTTGCCCATCTTCCTATACAAACTTTATCACACTGCAAGCGGAGCTGGAAACACAAACGTCCATAACTTAAATGCGCAAAGTTACCAGCAAAGACACGACTACTCCGAAACAGAAACAAACGGCAACACAAACATCAACACAAACTGCAACACAGCGTCGCACAAAACCAGTCCGTGAAATATAAATCAACTGCAGTCCAGATCTACAGCGGCTATAAAAAAGGACACAATGCACCGCTGGCAAACAAGGATATGCCCTGACAAACAATACGAAAGGTACAGGACGCGTAACGAATAGATAGCGTGGCTAACAATATAAGGGGATTAAAACAATCGCCTCTATAGAAAAGAAATGAATGGCGCTCAAAACGCCCGTTGTCTATTTTACCTATCTATCCACCGTCGCCCCCCCCCCCCCGCCACCCCAATCCCCCTTCCAAGCCCCTGAAGCTGACCGTAAGCTTCGACGAATGTTAAATCAATTAATGTTCCGTTGGGTAGAGAAATCAAGAAATGAATTCAAGCGATGTAATTAAAAACAAATGTCATATAAATGATAAGGAATAAGATGGAAGATTTCCTCTCTCTGTTTATTCGCATCATCTTTATATGTCAATTATTCTGTTTACATCGCTCTCTCGCTCTCTCTCTCTCTCCTCTCTCTCTCTCTCTCTCTCTCTCTCTCTCTCTCTCATATATAATATATATATATATATATATATATATATATATATATACATATATATATATGCGTGTGTATAATAAATAGATAAATATATATATATATATATATATATATATATATATATATATCATATATATATATACATATATATATACATAATTGAAAATCACAGTTGATGCACGTGACTTCATTAAATAAGCAGAAATCCGAGCACTTCCTACTTTACTAAGACATTGTCAAGGAACGAATGAAATACAGTTGGAAGGAAAGTTGCCACGTAAACTAAAGGGTTAAGAATATTAGATGGGTAATTGTCAAAAAGGTAAAAGTCAGAGAGATAATCCAGGATTATCGATATCACACGGTCACAAACTTAAACATAGATTTAACCATAAGAGAAGATAAAACGTAGCCATATAGAATCAAAAACATATATGAAACTGAATATATTAATTTTGTTGCTTATATTCATCTACAAATTTTTTTTATTATGAAGGCATCGAGTTTAAATAAACCAAGAATTAAATTTAGAACAATTCCATTATTTGACTTGATGAAACAAGATTCAATGATATTCCTTTTAACTGTGCCATTACATGGGATTAAAGCTCTTGCTTGACTCCAATTAAGCCTTAATTATACGTAATGACACAGTTAAATAGAATAACATTGAATCTTGTTTCATCAAGTCAAATAATGGAAGTGTTCTAAATTTAAGTCTTGGTTTATTTAAAGTCGATGCCTTCATAATGAAAAATAGTTGTAGATTAACATAAGCGACAAAATAAATATATTCAGTTTTATAAATGTTTTTGGATTTTGTGTATGTCTACGTTTTAGTTTCTCTGATGGTTAAATCTATGTTTAAGTTTGTGACCGTGTGATATCCGATAATCCTGGATTATCTTTTTAATTTTTACCCTTTTGACAATTAACCATCAAGTATTCTTGATCGTATTGTATATCTGTCTTTTATTCGTTCCCTTGACAAAGTCTTAGTAAAGACGAAAGTGACTGGATTTCTGCCTATCATTTTCCTGTGGTATTCGCTTATATATATATATATATATATATATATATATATATATATATATATATATATATATATATATATATAATATATAATATATATATATAATCAATAAATGCACACACATACTTTATTTATCTCTTCTCGCTAATACGAGGATATACTTTAAATCAAAGATTAAAACATTAACAAGACTGAATTAACTTAATTCACGCAATTCCGTAAAACTGGATCTTTTATCATTAAGTCTGACATATTTCTGCCCACATTGTTATTTTGCACTAGTTCCTCAACATCGTAAATTACACAAATTAAACAAATCATTAAGACAAAACTATTCAAAACAAGATCGTGAAAACCCAGGGAAATTTCTCTCTTCCAGAAGCACCAAGGGTCGTCGTTAGGGCTAAAGATAGCCCCAGAGATCCGGTCATGACACATTTCTCCTTGAGAACGACAGGAAGAAAAAAGGCGTATGAATGGTGGGGGGAAGGGCTATCGGGAGGAGAAGGGTTGATGGGTGGGCTAGGAGGAGGGAGGGAAGGAGGGAGGTATGTGTAAACTAACCCCCCCCCCCCCCCACGCATCAACTAACCTCATTCTTTTCGTTAACCTCAAGGAAACATTGTAGGAAACGACCCTTTTCATGGCAGTGCCCACAATTCTAACAACTCATAGTTGAGCTTTTGCCGATAACGAGTATTTTCCTGTGGCCCTCTCACCCTCCCCTTACCCATATACCCACCACCCATACCCCCCAACAAACCAGGTTTCACCCCATGCATCCCTCCCCCCCGCAACCTTCACCCTCCCTAATCTTCCCAGGGGGTTTTTACCTCACTTAAAATGTCTTCCTTTTTTTCGCTTTTACGAGGTCCTGTGAGTTAGTTTCATTTCCTCCTGGTTCTCTTTAACAGCCACTTTCTTTCATTTTAAAGCCCATTCCCTCCCTTTCACCCAACCACTCGTATTTATCTCTCCGCGCTGGTCTCTGGGGTCGTTGTTAATGACAGGATTTAAGTGAACGATCCTCCATTAACAGGGGATAGACTATATGGATGTATGGTCCCAAGTAGTACTCACACACATATACTATATACATACATACATATCTATATATATTATATATATATATATATATATATATATATATTATATATATATATATATATTTATACATAGTATATGTAAATAAATACTTATATTAAAACAAGATACGTCTCCAGTATAAAAGGCCCATTAAAACACTCTGGTTTAAAGCTAAGGACTATATTTCCGTGAACTGACTCTCACCCTTATCAAGTAGTGAATGACATTAAAAAGTTACATTGGCGAAATATATAGTGGGAGATATATACTTTACTTTCTGCTTCCTATTCGTGTTGGATCTTTCCGTCAGACATTCGCTGACAAAGACTCATATAAGTCCAGTAAGGAACTGCATTGCTTTACTTACTTTACAGCTGAGCCATGCTATAACAATGGAACTATATCCAGAAGATTCTGCAGATGACCGACTATGACATGAAGCAGGGTTGGCAGTGATTAAATCAAACTGATTTAATCAAGTGATTAAATCATTGATTTTTTTAATTTAAAGAATCATGATTGTTTATTTTTTTTTTATTTAAAAGCAAACAATTTGAAAAATATGGGTTGGAGGTTAATAAAAACTTAGGCATAACTGTGCTGCATCGATTTATTTTTATATAAAAAAATTGCAAGTACGTACTTTAGACTAGAACTGGAAACCTACAAGATAAATCAATGGTAATTCTGTCATAAAATACATTTTGAGGGAAAAAAACAAACAAATAAAAAAAATCAAATAAATCACTGATTTTATTTTATAAAAATAAAAAAATCACCACCCCTGACATGAAGTAAAACCTCTACAAGACCCCATTCTCTCCACAAGACCAGATTATCTCTAAAAACCCTGAACCAATGACTTATGGCTTTTCGTTGCTATACAGAGCTCACCCTTTAAGCTATTCATCCAAAGAGCTTCCACCTTCTCAATCTAATTCGCAAAAAACTTCGAACATTCATAATTCGACTCCCCTGTGGAGGAGTTTGTTCATCGATCAATTTCCGCAGTATATCTGTATGTGTGTGTGTGTGTGTGTGTGTGTGTTGCATACGCCAAGCGCCTTTTACCTTTCAGGATGGTGACGCCAGGAAGGTAGAGATGTATGTGTGAAAAGGTAAACAGAGAGAGAGAGAGAGAGAGAGAGAGAGAGAGAGAGAGAGAGAGAGAGAGAAGCCTAAATAAATTATGTCGCGTGTCAAGAACAGAGAACGAAAATTTCTAATATGCTTTTGGTGATCACGCAAAATGTACTCACGGAAACCAAACCAGACTAAGGGTACAAATTTTGCTCAACTGCACCAAAACATTTGATTACGTTGAGAGTCTACTTAAGTCGTCTTACACAACACTGATGGAAAACATTTCTGAAGAAAGTTACAGGTATACAAATGATTCTGTCAAAAAA
>NC_087208.1:31526331-31533831 GCF_015104395.2 Macrobrachium nipponense | reverse complement strand
TAATAGAGAAAGAGAGAGAGAGAGAGAGAGAGACGAGAGAGAGAGAGAGAGAGAGAGAGAAGGGTAGAAACTGGAAAAATGAAAATGAAGAACCGTAGAGGGTATTCCCAATGAAAAAGACAGAGACGGAACAAAGGGTTATAGAGAAAGGAAGGGGAAAAGGAAACGATTAAAAAGAAGTAAGAAATAAGAAAATAAAGAGACAAGTAATTGAAGAGATCATTAAGGGGGAAAAATTCGAAGGATAATGAAGGAGTAGGAACACGAAAAGTGTGGCAAAGAATATGCAGCGAAAGATAACAGGAGGGAGATGAAGATGTTATATAATTTGGGGGTGGGGGGGAAAGGGGAGGTTGTATGTCTCCTTGAAAACAAGAGTGAAACTTAGAGAGGGGGAGGGGGAGGGAGACAGAAGAGGGAGGAAGGGAGGTAGGGAGGGAGGGAGGGAATCTAATCAATACTCAACAAGGGGAGAAGTGTCAACAGTTAACCCTTTTAGGTCTCCGATGTCGAGGACAAAGCTGTTTAATCTGGAGCCTTGTCTTCCCCAATTCCCTGAATCCCAAAACCAGCCCCTAACCCACACCCCCAACCCGCCCAGCAGCAGCTCCCTTTCTCCCACAGGGCATTCCTATTCCACCTATTCCCACAGCAGCCCAGCCATTCCCCTCACCACACCTCCATCAAGTCCAGGATATATATATATACGTCTACCCTTTCCCCTCTTCCCGGCAGGCCTTTCTCTGGCTCCCAGAGAGCAACTCCCTCGGCAGCCTCAATTTAGAACAGATTCTCGGATTCCCGATTTATATCGCCAGGCTTGGTTCATTCCCAGCGTTCTCCCAATGCACGGCGCTGCATTGAGGGACTCTGTCTGTGCTCATTGTTATGTCCACAGGATATCTGACTGAGCCATACCAACAAGGAGGCGTTGCTGTGGCGAATGAGAGAGTGAACAAGAATATAAGATTTAGGCCAAAGCCTCGCAACTGCACTATGAAAGAACTATAGTAGATTCTAATCAACCGTGCATTTGGTGTCTAGGCCCGTCCCTTACGACGCTCCTATTTGTGCTGTTGATAAGCTAATCACAGGGCTGGAAACTCTCAGTCTACCTCGGGAGTTCACATAGGCAGGATGTATGTTCCACCGCTCCTGAGGTATAAGTCTTTCAAACGTATCCCTCAGGAAAGAGGGAGCTTACATCCAGCTCATATGAAGTCTCCAGAGAGACTGAGAGTTTTCAGCCCTGCGATTGGCTTATCAACAGCCAGTCAGGAAGTAGAGAGGGTGGAAAATCAGATGGAAGAAAGAGTAGGTGAACGGAGGCATAAGTAAGAGGAATGAAAGAGGTTGCAGCTAGGGGCCGAGGGGACACTGCAGAGAACTTTGAGTAATGCCTACAGGGAGAGAAACTTGTGTATAAACAAACCGGGTGATTTGACGGGATCACAGCTTGACACAGCATCACATTCGTTTAGAATTATCAGTCATCGGATGTCGGGAATAGATACTCTCTCTCTCTCTCTCTCTCTCTCTCTCTCTCTCTCTCTCTGGAAAAAAATCAAACTCCCATACAAATTCCTATTCATTTCAGTCATCTAAATCGCTCGTTTATTTGAAAACGCCACAAACAGTTCACCACCAATAAGCTGCAAAAAAATAAAAAATAAAAAATAAAATCCATTTTGTTATCAAACAACCCAAACGAAACCATTTCTCAGAAAACCTGTTTCTACATAACACCGAAGAACGAAAAAAAAGTCGAAAAAAATAATCTTGGTACAAACTCAGTCTTTCAAAGCCAATTCCACTTCTGAATTCACTGCAAATTCCATTTGTGAATTCATTGCAAAATCCGTAGAATGGTTTTACGTTTTCCTCCAAAACTGGATCCCCCCCTTTTTTTGAAGGGGGTTGGCTTCATTACTGGTAGAAAATTGTTTTATTTTTCCTCTGTTGGTCCCCTGGCAACATAATTTCATATAATCTTAATATACAGTACCTCATTCCACTCCAAATTATTCTGCCCGACTTTAGAATAGAGGGATTTCAGATCTAAATCATGGCATTAGGGAGAGAGAGAGAGAGAGAGAGAGAGAGAGAGAGAGAGAGAGAGAGAGAGAGAGAGAGATGGATTTAGTATAAAATGATCAGAATGAGCAACAAAAAAAAAGGGGGGGGAGAGAGAAGGTAAAAGCAAAGTCAAAATAACCTGAATAATGCAGCGACCAAAATGACATATGTCGCCCCCCCGCCCCCCCCCCCCCCCCCCCCCTCCCCCCCCCCCCCCCCCCCATAACAAAAAAAAAGGCAATACACAATGAGGAAGAAAATAAAGTTACGAGGAAGAGGAAATCCTAATAAATACGAAAAGGGGATAGGATTAAGAGAGGGTGCCAATGAAATGCCGTAAGGAAACAGACTTGAAAGAGCAACTACTGAGGGAAAAATCATGCTGGGGTTGTATGTGATTTAGGTAATCCTTTAAGCACACGAGGAGAAATACTGAAAGGATTTGGAATTGCTAAAAGACTACAGGGATTTCCCTACCTTGAGAGTACAGATGAGAGAAATAAGTAAAAGGTGTATATCTATGCATTTAAAATAATGCTATAAGTGAAACAGACAATACTGCCAATGAATATATGATTGATTTACGTAATGTAGGCTGGAGTTAGACAAGACTGAAGACGGATTGGGGGTAAATTGAGAGGCAACAGAGTGAGTTGAAGAGACAAGAAAACGACCTCTTTTCTCAAGAGAAGTGGCCCTGGTAGCCGAAGAGTAACTAAGATCAACCGTGCCTTCTTTCTAGTGGAAACATACTGATAAGAAAAATGCAATTTTTATTTTCTCTCAAGAATGATGACACTGGCAGCCGAAGAATAAATAAATCAATTCTCAACATTTTGACAATTTGTTGACTCAATACAATGAAATGGCATCACACAAATTACATCGGTGACTCATTATCTACGATGATAACTAGGATGAGAGTTTAATGGAAGCTGTAATTAAAGTTCTTTCACAAAGTGATGGAGATGAATTCATATTTTATATGAAAAGCGAAGGATAATCACCAAAGAAAACAAGTAAGTCATATATATATATATATATATATATATATATATATATCTATATATATATATATATATATATATATACGCACACACACACACACACACACACACACACACACATATATATATTATATATATATATATATAATATATATATATATATATATATATATATACTTTGAAAAAGTATCTTAGTAAAAAAGGTAAGCAATGACTTTCTCAAACAAAAAGGTCACTTAACAAAATCTATAACAACGACTTATTTACTCATAAAGTGGCAGAAGAACAACAATTATCGTAAGTTCTTTTGTGTGACAATCAGCAATGCGTATCCTGATACGTCAGCTTGTGGATTTGGAAGCTAAAATTATGTTTAGCAGGTTTTGCTGTTCTCACGACTCAGAGTCACTCCCAAAATCACTTGTACACTGAGTACTTCTTTTGATTTATCATGGTTTGCAGTGGGTCGATGCTGAAAATCTAAATACACTTTGTAAACCACTGAGAAATGAAATGTTACCCTCATTTTTCACGGTCTGAAGCTGGTCGATGACGAAAATCTAAATCATTTGGACCCTAGAGCTACCAGATCTCCTACCAATTGTGATGCAGTTATACGTACAATGACGAAGCAGTTATTACACTAAAGCTGATACTCCGACTAACTGTTCTGATTCCTTAAATTCAATTACTCAAATTAACAGCTTTATATTAAACGCCTTAAAGCTGTTGTGTTGGACATTCCTAGCAATTATAGTAATCGGTTGTAACGTAGTATTGTATAAAAAAAATAGATAAACTATTTTCCCGTGAATGTAGCTGGCGTCAGTGACTATATATAAACATTAAGCACTTCTTAGTAGCGCAAAGATTTATCTTTTTTTACCCATTTCTAATATCTGATCTCTTCTCTCTGTATTTCTTATCATTATCTGTAAATTATTCTAATAAATCCCTATATTCTTTAGATATATCTTTCTTTGGAAATTTGAATTTCAAGTCAGTGGGCCATGCAGTGGGCCATTATTCCAGTGGAACCATTGTTCCATTGGAATAATGGTATATCTTCCAATAATAATAATAATAATAATAATAATAATAATTAATAATAATAATAATAATCAATAATAATAACTATCTTCGAAATTACTGCCTAAGAACAACAATATACAAGATTCGAGTTGGAGAGAGAGAGAGATAGAGAGAGAGGAGAGAGAGAGTGAGAGAGACGAGAGAGAGAGAGGAAATGTTATAAATGTTTAAACACCAAATCCAGTGTAAAAGCCATCAAAGTGGAATGAATATGGACCATACGAAAGAAAATATCCTCAAAACTACCAAGGCTCAACTTCCTAACGCTCACAGATAACTTGAAACAAATTTCAACAAAACATTTCCCCGCTGCCCCTCCCCTACCACACACACACACACAAACACAAACCCTCTGACGTAATGTATGAGAAAATGTCCGTGTGTCTGTCTGGAGAAGCGCATTTGACTCCATCTGGACCCGCGCGCTCCGATACAATTTGCATATTCATAATCACATAATGTAATTCCATTCGGGATAATTGAAATGTAATTACTGCAAATACGCTGATTAACGAGGCCTTGCTACCGGCAGAGGCGGCCGGTCTCACCTGGGGCCGGACAAATATCCACAGAGATACCAGGATGACATTCATCCCTAATCAGATGTGGAAATCAGTGACACTCGAATTACACGATTCGCTAACTGATTTCTCTCTCATTCCCACTATTTTGAGCCCCATCTTTCCTATTTTTTTTATCTTTTTTCTCTGGCCCCGGGCTAGAAAAGGACACCAGGTTGCACCTACGACTGGCCTCAATACCTCCGAAAATAATCGCCCATTGGAAGGCATTCCAGCCAATCCCTTACCTTGTTTTCTGACCAATCACCTTGCTTCTTCGAACAGCATATAAACTAATTCCCTCCAAACTAATTCCCAACTTCGCCCCCAACATCCCAACCCAGGGTCAAGGCTAGGATAGGACACCAGGTTGCCCCTCCCAATGGCCTCTTGCTTTTCCGAAACCTGAGCCATTCTAACAACTAACAAGAGAGAGGCTTCGAAATGGTCGACGTTATACAGTTCCCCAATATATTGATAATGGGCATTCCCTAGGTACTAATGCCCTTGATAATGAAATTGGCAACATCGAAAGACATAACGACCAGGAACCACTGGCCAGTGGTTGAGGCTTCGTTAGCAACAGGTTCCTTGATTCCGAAAGAAGTGAAGACATTTACATAAATATTCCTTCACTTGATGAGAGCCACAAATTCTAGTACTTATTGCATATACAAGACAGGCATACTCTAAAAAATTTTATTGGCTCTTAAAAGTATTTTGAACACGCGTACATACAAGCCTATACACGCACAGATATTAACTTTCAGTGTGTATATATACGTGAGTATTATATATATATATATATATATATATATATATATATATATAAATAGATAAAATATATATATATATATAATATATATATATATATATATATATATATATATCCATCAAAAGGCGATAAGGCAAGAAAATTAAATAGATATACATATATACATACATACCTACATCATTTATATATATATATTTATATATATATATATATATATGTATATATATATATATATATATATATATATATATATATATTCATGCAAACTCAACTAAAAACAAACAAAAACAAAATAAATAGATCTCCATCACAGCAATGTATAACAAAATGGAACTGAAACAACTTACCATATATAATTTGAGGAGTACCGAGTCGGTTACATCTTATATATCAAAATCGGAGAAAACGCTTGCGAAAGACCCGAAATGGAGAGAATCTCTCTCTCTCTCTCTCTCTCTCTCTCTCTCTCTCTCTCTCATTAGCGGTTAAATGAAGTTGGCGCCTTTTAAATTCACCCTATTACATATTCTGCCTTTGCAAGATGACAGCGGCACGGCAATAATTAAGCCCAACTGAGCGTTGCAATAGACGAGTTGCAAGGATGGGGAGCGTCGCTCCTTTTTAAAACGCATCCATTTTCTCACAATTTTCTTATGGCGATTCTTCTTAATTTCCTTCATGATCTTACGAAACTAAGTCAAGTATATCTTAAGTTTAACTAGACCACTGGCCAGAGACCAATCGGTTACTTAGCAACGGGACCTACAGCTTATTGTGGGATCCGAACCACATTACATCGAGAAATGAATTTCTATTATTTACCTGGCTAGGGACCAATCAGTTACTTAGCAACGGGACTACAGCTTCCTGTGGTATCCGAACCTCATTATATCAATCAATGACTTTCTATATTTTACCTGGCTAGGGACCAATCAGTTACTTAGCAACCGGACCTACAGCTTATTGTGGGCTCCGAACCGCATTTTATCGATAAGTGAATTTTTATTTTTACCGTGGCTAGGGACCAATCGGTTACTTAAAAATGGGGGCTACAGCTTATTGTGGGATCCGAACCACATTTTATCTAGAAATGAATTTCTATATTTTATGCGGCTAAGGACAATCGGATACTTAGCAACGGGACCTACAGCTTATTGTGGGATCCGAACCACATTACATCGAGAAATGAATTTCTATTTTTTTACGTGGCTAGGACGAATCGGTTACTTAAGCAACGGGACCTACAGCTTATTGTGGGATCCGAACCACATTTTATCGAGCGATGAATATCTATCTTTTACGTGGCTAGGTACCAATCAGTTACTTAGCAACAGGACCTACAGCTTATTGTGGGATACGAATCACATTTTATCGAGCAATGAATATCTATCTTTTACGAGGCTAGGGGGCAGTTACTTAGCAACGGGACCTACAGCTTATCGAGGGATCCGAACTACATTATATCAAGAAATGAATTTCTAATGACCAGAAATAAATTCCTCTGATTCCATGTTGGCAGAGCGGGGCTCAAACTTGGGCTGCCAAATCGGTAGGCGAGCACGTATACCACTCGTCCGACGAGGAAGTAAACCTGGTCTTTAATACCACACACAAGGGGGACTTTCAGCCATTGGGCGCTTGAGACAGTTGATAAGAGAGAGAGAGAGAGAGAGAGAGAGAGAGAGAGAGAGAGAGAGAGAGAGAGAATAAATTACGAGCATATGAAGTTGGAAATGGGAGAAAACCCCAGAATTAATAAAGAGGATGGACAGCAAATTTGGGAAATAGAATTGGGATGGAAGTAGAGTAAAAGCCTATTGTAATGCCCACAGTGAGCCACGTGAGGTGCACTGATGACACTATCCCCCCCCGACCCCCACGCAAAGTATATGTTACTTCATGACAATCATAATCTTAAGCCACTTATTAATGGGACTTATTCGATAACCATCCAATATTAGGCAAATTGTTTAGTTACCACTACACAATT
>NC_087208.1:31483831-31521331 GCF_015104395.2 Macrobrachium nipponense | reverse complement strand
TCGGAAATATTCCGGAAAAATATATTAATGATAAATGCATTGTTGGAAATATTCCAGAAAATATCTTTATGATGAATACATTGCCGGAAAAAAATCCAAAAAAATATATTATTGATAAATACATTGTCAGAAATATTCCGGAAAAATATATTCATGATAAATACATTGCCGGAAATATTCCAGAAAAATATATTAATAATAAATACATTGTCAGGAAAAACCAGATGTTTTCCCTGTCCCCTTGGACGTTGTGATCTAGCTGTGGTTTTTCACCCCTTTCGATTCCTGAAAAATATCCGGATATCTTTTCCGGAATGGGTCTTTGGTTGCACCATAGATCTTGGACCACGTAATGCATTATTCAATCTCATTAGCATATTTCTCTCTCTCTCTCTCTCTCTCTCTCTCTCTCTCTCTCTCTCTCTCTCGTAGTCTAGTGACCAACTGACTGTGCACTTTTCATTCCCGTTTGGCTCTGTAGGGAAGAGAAAGCTTAAGATTGAATTGGATGTTGTTAGGTATCATATCTCAATATGTGAAAACAATCCCGTATATTGTTGGTATTTCTAGAGATTAGTAATTCAGTACGTGAAGGTAACAGCCATGCCAAGGAGATAAGCATTGTAGAGATAATAATAATAATAATAATAATAATAATAATAATAATAATAATAATAATAATAATAATAATAATAATAATATACCCTAAACCTTGAACTAGCTATAACAGAAAAGTGTGCTTTTGTCCACAGCAAGAATGATTAAAAGTAAGCTGGTAGGTAATAATAATAATAATAATAATAATAATAATAATAATAATAATAATAATAATAATAATAATAATAATAATAATTCCAAGGTAAAATTATCATAACTATCACTGGAAAACTTTCTATTAATTTATCATTTTGCCATCAAGACCCATTACTGAAATTCGGGAGCACAAACAAACACACCCACACACACACACAGCCATCAAGCAAGAGTTTCAAGCAGGAGAGATCATCAACCGAGGAACACATACACAAACACACACACACACACACACACAAACACACACACAAAAAACCCCTTTAACAATTAACTCTGCCAGCGACGGCAAACAACGGGGAAAGGAAGGCCCCTCTCTTTGATGACGGAACTTCCACCAAAGCAACTTTTGCTTGCCCGATATGCTTGCGGGAGGCACAGAAGGATAATCCCGCGGAGAAGGAGAGGGAAGAGTCGGCAATAACACTGAGGAAAGGCAAAAAAAAAAAGAAGAAAATTTCGTAAGGGGAACATATGTAGGTGTGGGAACTACAAGTTCCCAGCAGAATGTCGGTAAGAGGGAAGACTGACGAACGCAACAGGTAAATAATGCATGGAGGAGTATGGAAATATATACATGTCAGTAAAACGTATAAATATAATACACACCCATATATATAAATATATATATATATATATATATATATATATATATATATATATATATATATATATATATATATATTTGTGTGTGTGTGTGTGAACTTTATCTTTTACCCAACTGTTCTATGTATCAATACAATTAATAACAGAACCTCAGCCTACGGATACCAGCCGATGAGGTCTGTTAGCCCTAGAAAGCTTGCAACTATCCCTGAATAAATATCTCTGCTACATGCCATACAGTTATATGTAGTCTGTTTTATATATATATATATATATGTTATTAATATTAATATATATATATTTATTATATATGTATTAATAATTTATATAATTATAATATATATATACCTATATATATATATATAGTATCTAATATATATATATATATATATATATATATATAATATATATATATATATATCATATATCAGTTAGCACAGTATATTATTATATATATATATAAATATATATATACATAATATATAAGAATAATATATATATATATAAAATATATATATAATATAGATAAAACCACTGGCACTCTCCGTTTTCCATTATTGTTGTGAGATCTTAATACAGTAATCGATGCAACGAGGTCACTGTATTGATATTCAGTTGGCACTTGCTGTTTACACAGGAATTTCTTAATGGGGACCTGACCGCATTTGCATGCGGAATATGTAATCGACGGTAAATGTAACAAATGCCAGGTAGGATTTGGAAAATTACACTACATTTATATACAGTGGAGGATTGGGCAAATTACATCTAGATATACAGGTATACCACAGAATAACAGTTCTGTAAATAATTATAAATCTTCAAGCACGAGATCAAATACATACATACATACATACATACACAAACATATATATATATATATATATATATATATATATATATATATATATATATATATATATAATTGAAATCCCCTATAAAATCAACATAATATTTACTGTTCTTGTGATGTAAGTGTATATATGTTACTCTCCATAACTTTCCAGTTCTACAATTGTATATCCTTTCCGGGTTTTCTGGGAATGAATGTTCCAGTATCTTCTTTGGGAACTGAAATGCACGGGGGAACTAAACTGACATATTCCAGCATTCCAGGTTTTTATTTAGTGATTCAAGGAGACTTGCATAAACAGGGAAGTAATTAATCTTCATACTAATTTGTTTATATGCGGCAAGTTACTGTTTTACCATTCCATCACCACAGAAACTCTGTGACTGACTCAAACTTGCATGATTAGGATGTTTCATCATTTGTGAATATTTCTAAATTAGGAGACAGTAAACATTATGGATCTTACTGGGTTAATTTCACATTCAGTTTCGTTATGGAATTTCACTGAAAAAAGTAACGAGTGGGTTCATGGTTTCTGTGAAACAAATCTCTCTCTCTCTCTCTCTCTCTCTCTCTCTCTCTCTCTCTCGCTCTCTCTCTCTCTCTCTCTCTCTCTCTCTCTCTCATATACATAGTATACATATATATATATATATATATATATATATATATATATATATATATATATATATATATCTATATACATACACACACACACACATATATATAGTATATATACATATATATTATATATATATATAGGATTTTATATATTATATATGTGTGTGTGTGTGTGTGTGTGTGTGTGTGTGTGTGTGTGTAGGAAAATATGGGCCAATATATACCCTATAAGCTTGTGCGCGTATGTTTTATAAATAAAAATGAATAAAACAATACCAAATTTAAAAGAAACGAAAACATTGAGAACCGAACGCACACCTGGACAGCTGAAGTAAAGAGGATTAAAAAGATAAAAAAAGGGAAGCAACGACACAAAATATTTTCATCGAGAAAGAATAAAGGAGAAATAAAACTCGACTCCTTGAATTAAATTCTTAAAAATAAAAATCGTCTCTTTTCCAGCAATCGTGTATCCCTCCTCCTCTTCCTCTTCCTCCTTCTACCTGTTCCCCTCAAATATAGGCCCTCCTACCCCTCACCCTACAATGTAGTCACTCCTACCCTCGCCATCTAAAATAGTCCCTCCTACCCTCACCCTACAATGTGGTCACTCATATACTCACCCTCCAATATAGTCCCTCCTACCCTCATCCTACAATGTGGTCCTTCCTACCCTCACCCTCCAATACAGTCCCTCCTACCTTACCCTACAATGTAGTCCCTCCTACCTCTTTCCCTCCAATACAAGTCCTCATATTACCCCTACCCTCCCATATATCCAAGACTTCCATCCTTTTACTGGAACGACACCACCCATCCTTTCTCTCTCTCTCTCTCTCTCTCTCTCTCTCCTCTCTCTCTCTCTCTCTCTCCCCTTCCAAGAACAACCCCATCATCGTCCTACAGACGCACGAGTGTTTGCTTTCCTGCTTCGCATTTCCAGTTTTGGCATTTCGTTCGTCTTTTCATTTGCTGCCTTCTGAAAGCGTCGAATTCTTTTGGTTCCTTTTTTCCCATCTCCCAAAAACAATGGACGTTTCCTTTTGACAGAGAGAGAGAGAGAGAGAGAGAGAGAGAGAGAGAGAGAGAAGAGAGAGAGAGAGAGAGAGAGAGAGAGAGAGAATTTCAGTAGAAAAATTAAATGGTAAAATTCCCAGGAAATATGTAGGCTCTGATGGAATGATCTTCTCGATAAGAATTTATTTTTAAGAATTTCACAAAGGGTCAGTTATTTCACAATCTCGTCCAAAAAATTGTAGATGATATACATAATGAACCAATAGTCATAATAGTGTCACCAACTGAATGCAATCTAAAACGCATAAGCATAGGAAATAGATGACATTCGCAAGAACATCTAGTGAAATTATGCTGTTCTAATGAAATAAAAAATCAAATTAATTTCCTTAGTGAGCAGCGGAGAGCAGTAAAACGTAATAATTATTACCTATTACTTGAAAGTTTGTATGTGGATGACGATACCTTTCGCCTTCTCTGCCGAACAGACACAAATAAAAATAAACCTTTCGTCTTCTCTGTTGAACAGACACAAATAAAAATAAACCTTTCGTCTTCTCTGTTGAACAGACACAAAAAAAAAACCTTTCGTCTTCTCTGTTGAACAGACACAAATAAAAATATACCTTTCACCTTCTCTGCTGAACAGACACAAATAAAAACATACGTTTCACCTTCTCTGCTGAACAGACACAAATAAACAAAACCTTTCGTCTTCTCTGTGGAACAGACAACAAATTAAAATAAAAAAAACCTTCCGCCTTCTCTGTTTCACAGACAACAAATAAAAATACACGATTTGCTTTCTCTCTGTTGAACCAGGGGGACACAAATAAAAAAAAAAAAACCTTCGTCTTCTCTGTGGAACAGACAACAAATTAAAATACCTGAATTTGATCTGATTTGCACTTAAAGCAAGGAAAAGAGAGAGTTGGAGTGGCTGGACAGCAAGGATAAGTGATCCTGAGATTAAAAGATTGAAGCACTACAAGGCAACAGTAGCTCTGAAAACAGTTAGTGAGGTTGGCCAGCAAGAGGTGAAGAAAGGAAGTGGGGACGGAGGTGGGAATTTTTGAAACATCTTTAGAATAACCCATGAAAGATGGTGAAAACAGCGAATTGTATCGGAACCAAATACTTAAAAAAAGACAAAATAAGTTAGTAATAAGATTGTTAGAATAATGAGAATAAACAGGATTTATCTTAGGTCTCTCCTCAGGACGACACTTTTAATTTTATTCATCTTTTATCTTATATAAAAAAAACCTACACATTCGTAAATTCATGTTAGAGGCTCTACATTTCTCAGCCTCTTATAAAAATCCTTTCTTTTATTTGTCTTTTATATAACTTTTTCTTTAACACAGTTCCTCGTTAGACGAGTGGTTCACGTGCTCGCCTAACGATTCGGCGGTCGCGAGTTCGCCTCCCCGCTCTGCCAACGTTGAATCAGAGGAATTTATTTCTGGTGATTAGAAATTCATTTCTCGATAGAATGTGGCTCGAATCCCACAATACGCTGTAGGTCCCGTTGTTAGGTAACCAGTTGGTTCTAGCCACGTAAAAAAATATATAATCCTTCGGGCCAGCGCTAGGAGAGCTGTTGATTAGCTCAGTGGTCTGGTTAAACTAAGATATACTTAATTTTCACCTTTAGCAGTTTACTCAAACATTTATCCCACATCTCTATTTTCTGTAAGATATTGTACGTCTCTTCAACTTGTTACTACCATTTCCCCGTTTTCAATATTTTCGCAAAAAAGGCCCTTTATTTTGGAAATTTTACGCTCAATTATAGCCCCTTATAACTATATCTTTTCAACGCTCAGTCTTTAATTAATCTGTTTTAGGAGAATAACTCTACTAATCATTACCAGATAAATTTATTTTCTTCGTTCTTTGTTGCAGACTTATTTCATTGATTAAATTTGTAGGTGTTTCTTTTTTTAATACATCATCAGTAAAGACAAATCGATTTCAGGAATATTTCTGAATGTCTGTTTCGCTTAAGTCAAGTTGTTTCCAAGACTCATTTTCATCCCTCCATCCGTCTTTGTCTGAAGCTCCCCAATAAAACTACTTTCAAGTCTTCCACTTCATCTTTCTCTCGTGGAAACTTTCATTTTAACGATTTCCTATGAAATCCATCGTTCTCAATTGTTCTTTGAAGCATCCTCCTATGATTCCTAGCCAGAATTTGCCTTATTCCATTCCCTCGAATAGCACATCGTTCATTTTTATTGTATGGCAATTCTTTCTTTCGAAAAGCTATCATAAAAATGTTTTCCGGTTTTTTATACTTCTTTCTGCCTAATTACATTTTATCAAAGCAGTTTTTGCCTACGTCAGCAAACTCTCCCTTAAAGAATGCTCTCCTTCTCCCATCTTCATTTGAGGCTTTTGTGTGTGTAATTTCCTTCGTAGGGGAGCACTGTAGGCATTACTCAAGGCACGCAGCAGCGTCTCTTAGCCCCCTAGCTGCGACCCCTTTCATTCCTCTTACTGTGCCTCCATCCACATTATCTTTTCCTCCTGTTACACCTTTCAGATCTACCTACTCACATCTTCATTTCCAGCGCTGAGTGACCTTGTAGGTCACAGCGGTTGGCCTTTGCCCTAAACTCTCTATTCCATTCTGTGTAATTTCCTTATCAATCTCTGCTAAAAGCTGTTATCATGACTCCAACTCTATGATCATTTATTTTACTGTTTTTCTGTCATTGCTAAAAGCTAACCATTTGTTTTCTGCCTCTCGCTCTCATAATAAAAACCTTCTTGCAAATTCTCTCTTCGGTTAAGTGTAGCCTTCGGTTTTCCACCTTCACTAAAAGGCTTTCCTTCATGAAATCATAAAAACTTACGCAAATCTACTTACATAAAAGCCATTTGGTTTCCCCAGTTTCCATACAAAAACAAAAAACTATACTTCCATAATACCCTTCTATCAGGCAACCTGTACAAAAAAAAAAAATCCCTCCATTACCATCTTCCCCGATACATCTATTCTTTATTCGTCTTTCCACTAAATCTTTTAGCCATTTCCGCAGTTCGAGATGGCATCTGTTATTCATTTTGCCGTAATTAATACTCCGACGTAATGTTCCATTGACAATATGCAACAAACACTCTGGAAAAAAAAGAAAATAAAACCGTTATCTGCGAACCACTGCCATCGATCCCTCACACACGAGAGAGAGAGAGAGAGAGAGAGAGAGAGAGAGGGGGGGGGGGGGGGGCTTGCGTCATAATTACTTTTAATTACATGTCAAGAGAAGTGCGTCATAATTACGTTTTGATATACATAAAATGTAAGTCGAGTCTTATTAGATTTTCACGTTGCTGATTCAATTACGGCTGCTGCATTTATTAATTTACGGACTGGTAATAATAGTCTAATCCTTTTACGCAATAAAGATCACCTTTAAAAGCGTTATGTGCATTGTAAATTAATATCAATTGTTCTCTGTTCTAAATGCCGTAGTGGCTATTTGGACTTCCTGTATCACGTACACGTGCGCGCTGGGAAAAATACCACTCTTAATGTCAACATATCCATATATAGTTATTACAAATAATTATAAAACAAAATAAATGATTTAGACGAGCTCCGTATGTGTATTTATACACTATATCTTTATATATATATATATTAATATAATATATATTATTATATATATTATATATATATATATTATATATATAATATAGTATATATAGTATATTATAATTTATATACACACTTATGAATGTTAAAATATAAAGTTAATGATTCACACGAGCTAAAAGAACTTATAAATGGGTTAATTAGTTTTGTTTGTTTGTTTGTATGGCGTTTTTTACGTTGCATGGAACCAGTTGTTATTCAGCAACGGGACCAACGGCTTTACGTGAACTTCTATCACCAGAAATACACATCTCTAACCCCTCAATGGAATGCCCGAGAATCGAACTCGCAGCCACCTTGGCAGGCCAACATCATACTGACCACGCCACTTAGGCGTGCATTAACTAGTATATTTTTCCAGAGTTAAAAAAAAATAAAACATTAATATGGATGTCAATACTTCAATACTTCTTGCATGGGTACAGATATTAAAATATGCATCAGACTGCGATTTCATACCATGGTAAATAAATAAACAATAACATTTATACAAAAGATTCTTATATTCTGAATCCGACCTTTTAAAAGAGAGAGCTACATCTTAGGGGTCCCCACTATAACCTTGCCAAGTTTCAAGCCCATCGGACCAGCCGTTTGGCCGTGATTGAATGACAGACGGACGGACAGACGTTACGGCCATTATAGTAAGATTATATACATTTCTTCTATATCTGTAAGTACAGATGGAATATTAAATTTACCGACGATAATAATAATAATAATAATAATAATAATAATAATAATAATAATAATAATAATAATAATAATAATAATAATAATAAAGAAAGATCCACTAAACTGAATTTAAAGGATGTTCGGGTAGATTTTTATTTTCAAATAATACGAAAATCAACCCGAAAGCCAAGATCAACTCAATCGAAACCTGGAGGGGGCCATCCAGGGGTTGTAAAAGGAAGGGGGGAGGGTGTCCCCCATCATTCAAAATACCATCGGCTGAACGAGATGGGAGTCCAGGGAAATAAAGAAGTTTTATGGCTCTTAATAAAATCTGAGCTGGTATGTGAGAGAAAAAAAAAAGGAAAAATAAGAGGTAAAATGAGGAAATCCAGGGTTCGATGGGTAGAATATACTATAAGTGTGAAGGATGAAGGGATCTGTGTGGTAAGAACTTTTCCAGGAGTTTGAGTGAAAAGGTGGGAAAGAGATATAAAGGTGGGACGCAGGAAGAATATAGTAGAGAGCCATATGCGGTATGCCTCTAAGCCTTCCCTAATTGATTTCTTAACTTTAAATCTTTTTTTCTAAAACAAGGTCGTTACACAAGATCATTTATGCATCTTTTCATTGTTTCATATTATGATACTGTTTCCAGTATCTAGCACGGCGCAAATCTCTCACTGCTTAGGGACCATAGGCAACATCCTTATGATATGATCTAGCTACCTCAACCCTATCTTAAATGCGTCTTTTTAATGGTACGGGACATTTCAATACAAAAGTCTTCACTTTCAAAATAACCAACAATTTTTCTTAAGGTCTAAATCCTTTTCAGACAATCCATTAAAACAACTGCCAGACGCATTTCGCAGAGAAAATATACATGCCAATAAGAAATTTAACTTCGGCGCAAACGAAACTATCAGCCATGAAACTTTCAGCCACGGCCCGGTGGTCTTTTGTCCCGTTGTGTTGCCAGATGCACGATTATGGCTAACTTTAATCTTAAATAAAATAAAAACTACTGAGGCTAGCAGACTGCAATTTGGTATGTTTGATGATTGGAGGAAAGATGATCCACATCCCAATTTGCAGCCCTCTAGCTTCAGATGTTTTTAAGAGCTGAGGACAAACAGAAAAAGTGCGGACGGAGAGACCAAGCTGGCACAAGAGTTTTCTCTTCAGAAAAGTAAAACTATCGTTACCACTACAAACAAACCACTTCATTGCGGAAGGTTTAATCAAAAGGGGAAAATTTTTAACAATTCAACATTTTCAATAGTCCAGTAGTAAATTTAAATCAAAATAAAGAGAACATCTGCTTCATATTATCTGAATAAATTTAGTAATCTTCGGGTGGATTAGTTAAATGAAATTTGCCTTCCAAAAGGGTAAATATCTAAATTCACTTTACCTCCCAAATGATATATTTTCATATATTCATAGCAAAAGGCTACGTGCTGTCAAACGCTCGAATTGGCCAACATGGTAGACGGGGTTCCATATCGATTCTAATTACGAAAGCATCCAGATCGAGGGTGATTTGTAAGGTCAGAATCGATATGAACTTATAGCGTCTCTGTTGGCTGATTGGATAGCGTCACTGACTGTCCTGATTTCGTCCCCGTCCACTTGGACGGTGGTTCGATCCCATGGGGGGACGAAATTATTATCAATTAAAAAATTCCCCTTCGGTACATATATGAAAATATATCATTTGGGGGAGGTAAAGGAATTTAGATATTAAAGGACATTTGTAGCTTGAATTGATATATAAATGGATCACGGTCGATGTGATAATTATTCATATATATATATATATATATATATATATATATATATATATATATATATATATATACACATAAAAAGGAATAAAACTTAATTTATAAAGATTAAAATTCATTATTATTATAATGGATTAAAAAAATGGTTTTCATTCATTGGATTGGACGGACGTCGCATCACACACACACAAATGTATATATACATACATATATACAGAGAGAGAGAGAGAGAAAGCTAACCTTTTAGGCCCCTACTGCAGATGATCCTCCGCAAGGCCTCTGTGATGGAGTAGTCGTCGAAAGCCCTACTTGCCCGCCGAGCACGGAGGGGAAATTGAAGATATGTGTCATGGATATTCTCGCAGGATAGAGAGAGAGAAGGGTCGAGGACGGCGCAAGAAAAAAAAATGTATAAAAATATATAAGGGGTCTGAGCCCCCTTTTATCTCCACGATAAATTGTTGCTGTTGTGTAAGCTGGGGCAGACGTGCGTACACACACACACACAAACATACACACACTACAGTCACTGCAACATTCCTGCTTTAAAAGCCGAGTGGTGGATGAGCCCCCTATGCAGAAATCTTCCACTGCATGACCCACTACATACACCAACAATAAAGGATCATCAGCAGTACGTCGAACACAACTACCTACTGCACCAACCACCTCTATCTTGCAAATAAACTTGTCCATATTCAAAAGATTTCAAGAAAATCAAAACAACAATTAGAGAAAAAAAACTCTAAAGTCCAACATTTCCAAGTCTAAAGAGAGGTAGTTTTCGGAAAAGTCCACAAGTGTTGATCTGAATTAGATCCAGTGATTCATAATCTGAAAATCCGTATTATCACAGCAGATTTCTTGTCTTTGTATCAAAATGGTGTATCGAAAAACATTTAAAAATTCTAAATCATCTCCCCAGTTATACATCAGTGCTCTACTTAGATATCACTGCCTGCATAGCAATGTTTAATATATTTAAAACACGGTAGCAAAACGGTTGTTAGTGGTCTCATAACTCAGCTAGGGAATAGTTTTACACTTTTTATGCGTAATTAGATCATTATGTATTAAACATTCAATATTCATAATGATCTACGATATACAACTGTTCTGTGTTCTTACTAAGAATAATTTCACAAAAGTAAAAAAAAAAAGTCACTACTCTGCTGCCAACTGAATATCAGAGAGAGAGAGAGAGAGAGAGAGAGAGAGAGAGAGAGAGAGGAGAGAGAGCAATCAAATACCAAAATGAGAGCAATGAGAGAGAAAGGGAGGGTCAAATACAATATCAGAATGAGAGAGCAGTGAGAGAGAAAGAGAGAGTCAAATACAAGAGAGAGAGAGAGAGAGAGAGAGAGAGAGAGAGAGAGAGATTCAAAGTAGGGTTCATTCTCTCCACATTTAATCGTCGAACAATGCCCATCAAATCCATCTTTAAAATCCTGGCTCCATCCAAACTCCTCGGAAAAGTTTCCTGAAAAATAACTCATTGGAGAGATCATTTCCCCCTTTTCCTTTAGCTCTACCCGCACCCCTCAACACCCTAGTATACCCCAGACGCCGTCCCACCCCCCCAACTTCCCTAAACTCTTTTAGGCACGGGGGGAGGGGGGGGGGGGGTGACGGGCTCGCCCTTCCATCTTTAAGAATCCTCCGGGGTTCCTTTGCAAGTCTGGAATTGGAACTGAACTGGAATTTATACACTTAATTATTGAATTGCTGTTCGTGCACACTAACAAATAAAAGTCTTTAAGTATCTATTTGTTTCATCTCTGCCACCCTCCGTGTCTGAATCCCGTCCAATTTAACTTTGGGACCTGCCCACCACGGTGGAATCCAAACCTTGGCCAATCAACGGGGATTATATGAAACGGCCCTAATAAACATGTTTCCCTTCCCGAATTGAGTGAGGTTACCAAATCCTAGATCCAATAACTACTAACACTACGAAGGCTTCTTAATTAGGCAAAGGTTGAAAGACAGAAAGCATATTACCAAATACGGTGATCATTATTATGATATAGCGCCAAGAATCCTACTACCTAAATATTTTCATTACTAAAAAATGGATCATTCATCTCCACTTCTCATTTCATTATAAGTTTCCACTGATGAAAAACTGAATGCCGTATCTTGCACATGACTTTGCAAACAAAATGATGAAGGAAAAGGTGGAACTTTTGATATTGCACATGACTTTGCAAACAAAGTGATGACGGAAAAGGGGAACTGTTGATATTGCACATAACTTTGCAAACAAAAGGATGAAGGAAAAAGTCGAACTTTTGACATAAAGTCCAGAGAATTTGGGATTACAAAAGAGGATGAAAAAGTACATTTAAGAAATGCCTCTCTTATCACCCAGAACCACACCAATTACTTTCAGGGAAATTTTTTTTTTCATTGGCAAGTGACATTTCCATTCGTTGTACCTATTCAATTTTTCCTTTTGGAAATAAACCTTCCTGGCTAGTTAGCATTTGGAGAGCTGTCTGCCCGATCACCGTGCTCCACTTGCCCTGATTATGACGCTTCACCGAATGAAACATCCACCAATTCCTAAATATATCACTGCTCTGCCTGAGTGAGATCACCCTATTTGCGCGATTACCTTCCCGTTTCGACTGTCAGGCACAAATGCCTCCTACGGATTTCTGGGAAATTCACACGGCATTAAACACCCACATTCTTTTCTGTTAGAACTGTGCCTCCCTTCAGATATCCGATGCAAGTAAGCCCCTTCACCCACACAGCAGTCTCTCTACAAGCCTGGCTAAAACACCTATATTTTGATAAAGTTGCATCCCACCACTTCGATTCAAAACGTCCATCTTAAACGAAAAGTACATTTTTTTTTAGCCAGACTCAGACCTTTATCGCCTGTTAGTGGAATTAAATCAAAACAATAAATAATGAATGAAAACTTTTAAAAGAATTCCTGTTGCTCCCCGAAGTAATACGTGTTTTAAACAGACGACCCTTTTAACTACGAAAAGGTTGCTTTAGAGGAAAGCAAGATACTGTAAGTTAACAGAGAATATATACATCAATTTAGCAGCATAATTTTGTAACCAAACAGAACATTAATATATATAAATAGACATATATATATATATATATATATATATATATCTATATATATATGTATATATATATATAGTATATATATAATATATATATATATATATATATATATATATATATATATATATAATATATATATATATATATATATATATATATATATACATAAGGTATATATATATATATATATATACTATATATATATATATATATATATACTATATATATATATATATATATATATTATATATATATATATATATATATATATATATATATATATATATATATATATATATATATATATATATATATATATATATATATATATATATATACGCCCCACCATACATAGGATGGCAACATAATTCCCCAACTCAATAACAAAGAGCGTAACGCGGATTCTTAGCAGTCAGCTTGACAAAGAATTATCAATATTTACGTGAACTCCAACTAAACCGTGCATAATTTATGTCTATACATTCTAATATGGTAATCGGAAATCAAGTAATGTAATAATGAATACGATGAGTTCTTTGTAAGCACATCCATTACAGCTTAATGAGTAATTGCTGTAATGCAATTGTGCAGGATCGTCATTATGACGTTAAATGTATTGTCTGATACATACTTCAGATCAAAAAGGGCGATGAAAATTACTTTCTTGCTGTTTACCAAATCGTACAATGAGACTGCCAAAGCCGCTATTTCTTACACGTACGAAATGGTGCACGCACACGCACAAATATATATATTAACATTTATAATATAAATATATATATATAAATATATATATATAAGATATATATATGTGGTCTATAATATGTAATAATAATATATATATATATATATATATATATATATATTGTGTGGTGTTCTATATATTATTAATATATATATATATATATATTAATATATATATATATATATATATATATATATACATTATAGATTAATTATAATATAATTATAATATTTATTTATTTTATAATATAATATAAGTAGATATATATATTTATATATATATGATATATATATGTATATATATTTATTTATTTATATAGTATAATGTATATTATGCGAATTTATGTTTACTAACTATACTATAATATATATATATATATATATATATATATATATATATATATATATATACTTATATAGTAGACACATATGAATTGTACCCACCTACCCACACACATACATGCATACGTACACACAAACACAGGAGTGAGCATACGCTATTTACCTCACAGAACGCCCAGTACGCTTGACGCTAAACTAGCGCTACAGCGGACGCAAGATAAGGCAGCCTAGAACGCCATAAGCGAAGAAATAACTTCTGTCTGGCAGCAGGATTCTGTCTTCAGCCTGATGTCCTTACAAAAACCTAATATTGTAAATGTGATTCTGTAGGAGATACAGAGGCGCCTGGCCGAAGAAATCACAGAAGATTCTACTTTTTCTACCACCTGTACTGTAGCGCGTGTGACGTCATGGAATCCAATGTTTTTTGGTTTCTAAGGGATCTAAATTCTACGGTTCAAAGGTTAGGTGATTCAGAGGGAAATTAACTAAATAACAGTATAAGAATGAAAAAGTCAAATTTATGACTTTAATAAGCCATAAAAAATAAGGTTAAGGCACCTAATGTAATTTCATTTTCACTAATGCTCAGATGCGAACCTTGAATTATTATGTCCTTATCGTAGCCAGTGATTCCTAAACAGCTTAGCCTTCGGCTACATATATATCCCACCTTTTCTCTGCTATTTCTGACCACTCCACCTACATAAATATAAATTTCATATCTTAAGACTTCCAATCAGACATTCGACTCTTTGTAAGCTACTACTGCATCTTTCATTCAATTGGCTTCAAATCAGAACTGCAAAGTTTCTCAGTTATTCATTCACAGAACTCTTATGAATCCTTCTTAATAAATATGGTATAAACAAAAATGTGTAAACAATGATTCTGATATTTTCTATCTGGAGTCATAATACCTTAAAAATATCTTGCTAAACGTTATCCTATACAGACAGGATTACAAAGATATTTGAAGACAATATGACGTGAGAGAGAGAGAGAGAGAGAGAGAGAGAGAGAGAGAGAGAATAACGAAATTCAGTCAATATAAAATCCCCGTGAGTTTCTTTCCCTTCTTTACATTAGCTTTTTCTTCTGTCTTTCTTTCTTTCTTTCTTTCGCAGATCCTATTTCGACCCCGACGACAAAGAGAAGAGAGAAATTCCACACCCTATATTTTTCTCTCAATGCAGTTACTCTCTCTCTCTCTCTCTCTCTCTCTCTCTCCTCTCTCTCTCTCTCTCTCTGGTGACTTCTTGGGTGCCATTCTAAATGTTTGAGTTCCAGGTCACCTTTCACTTTGGCTGAGTGGGGAACGCAATTGCTTGCACTGGACTCCAGCTCCAAAGAAATCAATTTGCGCCCAGGTACTTAACCTAGTTTCAGTGGGTACTGCAGCCAGGCTCTGAAGAGGCTAATTTCCCTGATCATCGACCCAGGAACACAGCAAGAGAACAATATTAATGGTGTCGATGTTTTTCTTGCTGACAACTGAGCAGCAGAGAGCAAAATTTGCCAAAGCAAATCTAGGTTAACAATTTGCTGGAAACCATTCATTGCTTTTATGCAATTCAACTTGAGTGTGTGGAGAACAGTTAATGGAGTCACTATTACACTTCGGTATGCTAGTTACTGAATTACTCTATTCACTGACGTGTCATGCATGTTTACACATTTACGATGAAGCGATACTCAGAAAAGTTCATTCAAATGACAATTTAGATGAGTGCATCTAGTTAAGGCATTTTTTGGATGATTACTGTCACACTGCATACATACCATAAACTAATATATGACCATACGAAGAAATGTCATCATCTCATAAATTTCAATTCAAGTGTAATGAGAAGGTATAAGTTTTTTTTTTAACTTGTAACTAAAACGCTTGCTTAATAAAATACATCACATATCTAGAGGAATGAGACTCAAAACGATTCTAAGAAAAATAGAAGCAATGAGGACAGATTATGCACAAAGGAATGATATCATTTTGGAGAGAGAGGATTAAAGAGGGTAAATCTTGGAAACATTTAAGAATAATGGTATCCCCAATACGGGTTCCCCCCGCGCTGTAATCTGTTTGAAAAGACTCAAAAAAGGCAAATCAAACAATGGACAAGCAGAATAAGATTTGGAAAATCAAATAGACTGAAATTGCATATGATAGTAAGATTACACATAAGTCCGGCACGAACTGCATTGCTATACGGGTCTTTTGACCTGAGAATAAAAGGTTTATAAGCATATTGAGAGTCAGATGACAAGATAGATTAGAAATTATATGTACTATAGAAGAGAATATAGAGTTTAGACCAAAAGCCAAAGGCTGGGACCTATAAGGGCCTTTAGCGATGAAATGGAAATTGACAATATGAAAGTTTGGAATGTGCAATTGGAGAAAACCTTGCAATTATACTATGAAACAACTGTTAGAGGGTGGATAGTCAAACGGAGGTAGAGTAAAAGGAATGAATGAGGTTGCACCTTGGGGCCGAAGAGACGCTACAAAGAACCTCAAGTAAACCCTATAGTGCACAGCATGAGGTTCACTGAAGACACTACCCGTCTACGGGGAGAAATGATACCATAACAAAAATGAAAGAAGTTCCGTCAGTGGAAAGAAATAATGATGAGAGAGAAATGGAAATGGTTTGGACATTTCCTTCGCACAACCCCTGGGAGAATATGTCAGTACAGGACATTATCAGCAGCTGAGCTCGTGTGGGGACCGGAAGAATTTGAAGACCCAGATCCCCTCTGATGAGAATTATGAGAACGGATACTGGAGAAAAGTGGAAATTCGTGGAAGACAAAGCACAGGAAAGACAAGAGAGAAGGAATTTTAAAAATTCTCTTTGCGTCGCGCTTTGAATATTTATCATTATTTACTATTTCAATAAATAAAACCTACTCACATGGAACAAGCACACCAAAGGGGCCACTGACTTGAAATTCAAGCTTCCAAAGAATGTTGGTGTCAACCCTCCATCGCTAAAGACCCCACACTGCAGCAGTAACTGATCATGATACAGAGCCCGTGATTTAGCATCGCCCTGGGAGAAACGCGAACCCGCTACATCTGAGTGGCATGCCACGACACTAATCACTCATCATACAGCAAATCCGTTTGACATGACATGCGAAAATGACATTTAAAAATAAATAAATGGACGAACCAACCAATGACTGATATTCACATAAAAAAAAGGCTAAGAAGTAAACCTTAAAAGCTCACCAGGTGCCATTCATCAAATTCGGGCTAATTAAAAATCTAATTAAAACAACATGCTCATGAGTCCTAATTAATTCATAAAAATAACACCAATTTTCGACGTTGGAGTAATAATAACAAAAAAAAACTCTTTTACGCTGTGACTTGTTTCCGAAATGGATTCGGATATATTAACAGATGATATCCAAAATCCAACGGGAAATGGTATTTCCATAATTGAAAACAAATTCCAACCGAAATGAATATGCACGACTGTATATCAAATTACTCATATACTTGTCCTCATTTACTGTTCCAAAGCCAATTTTTACGATGTATCCTACACATTATATACATACATACATACATACAACCATATATCTATCTATATCTATCTATCTATCTATCTATCTATCTACTAACTATCTATCTATCTATATATATTATATGTATAAATACATTAAGGTACAAATGTCCTTTAATATCCTATTCGTTTTACCCCGGTATTAATATACTTTCATATATATGTTAACCAAAGGAGATTTTTTTTAGTGGATAATAAATTCATCCTCTCGTGTCTTCCATCCAGCGCACAGAGGTAGAGCGAATTGGATATTAAAGGATTTTGTAGCTTAATGCATGTATGTGAATCACGATAATGGGATAAAACTTCATATATATGTCCACGCGCGCACACACACACACACACACATAAATATAAATAAAGGTTTTTTGCCACGAAGGAAAAAATGGAAAAGCGAGATAGCCAATTACTTTCGGTCCTGTTCGGACCCTTTAGTAAAGGGTCCGAACAGGACCGAAAGTACTTGGCTATCTCGCTTTTTCATTTTTTCCTTCGTGGCAAAAAAACCTTTATTTATACATAGCATCACTTTTTATATACTTCGTGATCAAGTTATTCACACATAAATATATATATATATATATATATATATATATATATATATATATATATATATAATATATATATATATATATATATATATATATATATATATATATATATATATATATATATATATATATATATATAATATATATATATATATATATATATATATATATATATATATGTATATATTATATATATTATAATATATATATATATATATATATATATATATCTATATATCTATCTATCTATCTATATATATATATATATATATATATATATATATATATATTATATATATATATTATAGATAGATAGATAGATAGATATATAGATATATATATATATATATATATATATATATATATATATATATATATATATATATATATATGACAATAAGTACCTAATTCCAAGAGGAAAACATTACAGTCAATGCCATATTTTTATATCTGCTTAAACATCAATAAATTCAAGTGTGCATAACATTTCTCAACAATGGCAGCTTCGTTCACGTACAGAAAAGGCGACTCATCCACCAATGATTTCTTTCATATGCTGTACTCTAACACAGGGATACTTAAAAATATTCTTTCTTGGCAACGTTATACTTTAACAATGAACACATTATAACAGGAATGTCCATTCTATTTCACTCCAAGCACTTTGCACCAACCAACTATGCCCTTTCTTTGTATTCGAATCACCCAGCACAACCATTCATCTTTCTCAGTAATTCTCTTTAAATCCAATTTTCTCTCTTTGAATATACCGACGAATATAGTAGTATACTTCTATATGTGCCACAACTAAGAGCTCTCAAAACCCCATGAACGCTTATGAAAAATTACTTAAAGATGGAGACCCATTATTTTTATTATCTTTAATAGAGATAATTGGTTTTGTTTTCACTAAAAGATGTTGCTAAATTCAGTCCAAGCCCATAAACGACTCTGAATTTGATCAGTCTGAATGAGTGAACAAGTTCCTCTTTATTACTGATTTGTGCTTTTTAAAAAGCAATTTCATAAGCACGTGATACCAGATGCACACATACACGCAGAAATTCTTGAATATTTTCTTAACCTGAGTCATGCCATAATCACACATTTGAGAATTAAGAGAGAGAGAGAGAGAGAGAGAGAGAGAGGAGATAAGATGAGAGAAAGAGAGAGACGATGGGGGGGAGAGAAGAGGGAAGGAGAGAGGAGAGAGAGAATCACATGTCCTCATTTAAAAAACAGATTCACGACAAACTTAATAATTTGATAAACTTTGTTTCCCACGATAAAACTATTGCATTCCAATGGCTTAAAACAAAACATAGTATAAGCGAAATTTTCTTTGAAAATTGGTTGTAAGAAAACATTGGGAAAAAAAATCTGAAAATTAAGAAAACATTAAAAAAAAAACTTTGAAAATTAAGACCAAAGCGGTCTGTTAAAAAACATTAAAATTAAACTTTGAAAATTAGGACAAAACAATAAAAAAAAAAGTCATACTACCAATGATTGTGGAAAGCCTTACGCGACAATATGCACATATACGCCATAGGAAAAAACCGACCTCCCACAACAAGGAAAAACAAAACCACGAGTCCTATGATCCTTCCCACTCGAATAGGATGAAGGCCCGTCATCACCATAAAGGATAAAAATCCACTAACATCTCTCATTCCTGGTGGAACAACGCCAGATCTTTATTGCCCTCTCTCCTCTCTCTCTCTCTATCTCTCTCTCTCTCTCTCTCTCTCTCATGACATTTTTATGTTTTATCTATTTGGACGCAAAAGACCTAACGAAATTCTTGTTCATAATGGACCAGTTATTATATTAAATCTACTACATATTTTCCTTATCGAATTAAGTACAATTATTTACATTGCCATTCATGTCTCATATATATATATATATATATATATATATATATATATATATATATATATATATATATATATATATAAAATTGATGCATGAGTAGCACTGTAAATAACTGTACTTAATTCGATATACCCGATTATATATCTATATATTATATATATATATATATATATATATATATATATAATATGTATGTATATATACATTATATATATACATATTATATATATATATATACATATTATATATTATATATATATATATATTATTATACATATTGAGTATATGTGCTTGCTTGACTCTGAGTGTGAAGGAGCGCATATCTCGCCCAAGACCGTTCACATTCACTCCTTGATGAATTAGAAACGGCAGCGACTGCCTTCCCTGACAACTGCGTCTAATCCTCTCAAAGTTGGGGAAGTAAACTCTCCCTGACTTGATGATCATTGAGGAGAAATTAAGCGCAACTTTCTCTCTCTCTCTCTCTCTCTCTCTCTCTCTCACTTCGCAAGTGTTAAGATCTTAAAGTTTTACTATACCATCAAAGAGTATTTTTCTTTCTTTATATATTTTTGTAATTTCCTTTTTCTTGACTGGTAGCTTGTTATCCAACGTACATCCTTGTTGTTTTCGTGAATTTCAAATAGCAACGAAACTTTAATGCTTAGGAATATTTAGTACATTTTAGTTTAACCAGACCACTGAGCTGATTAACAGCTGTCCTAGGGCTGGCCCGAAGGATTAGATATTTTTACGTGACTAAGAACCAATTGGTTACCCAGCAACGAGACCTACATTATATCGAGAAATTTAATTCTAATCACCAGAAACAAGCTCCTCTAATTCCACGTTGGCAGAGCAGGGAATCGAACTCGGGACTACCGATGCAGTAGGCGAGCACGTAAACCACTCGTCATTAGGAATATTGTCCGCTTTTAAATTTTATGTCACATTTTTTAGCCACAAAATACTATTCCATATTCCAGATGCCGCACATACGACTGTCATCATTTATTTTATATTCTCCCAATACTTCCTATATCACAAAGAGCTATTTCGCATAATAACCTCCCCGTAAAAAATGGGGGGATAGGATAAATTAACAACGAATAATTCAAACACTTGAAATAAAGTACGGTTGTCAATGGAAAGTCCCCCTCCAACCCACACACCACTTTGAGATCCGTGGTGGATATAAGTATTGAACCCATCAGGAAAATATTAATATAAATTCAGAAAATTTGAAAGCTAAATTTTCAATTTATTTTAAATTTACATCTCCATTTCATGATGCACCATCACTTCATTTTTCTTATTTTACAAAAATAAACAGTATGATTACATGCCTACAAAATCATTCCTAGTTTAAGTTTTAACACAGGTTTAATGGGTTCAGTCATTCCAGTTTTATATTAACGTTTAAGCGTTTGCCTTGAATTAACTGGGATAATTTAAGCATACCTTTTACTCACGTACGTCAGAGTTTAAAGCGAGTTGCTCTTTTTTTTTTTTATGGTGTTTCCACGTTGCATGGAACCAGTGGTTATTCACCAACGGGACCAACTGCTTTACGTGACTTCCGAACCACGTCGAGAGTGAACTTCTGTCACTAGAAATACACAACTCGACTTCCTCAATGGAATGCCCGACAATCGAACTCGCGGTCACCGAGGTAGCAGGCCACTACCATACCGACTGAGGTGCTAAAAGTGAGTTGCTCTCCTTCCATTTATCTAGCTTTGTAAGGGGGGGGGAGAGAGAGAGAGAGAGATCGTTGCAGTTAGAACTGGCCATCCGGTGGTTAATCTTTCACGCTAATATAAAGTCCCATACGTGTACATAACCACAATTCTCATGCGTACACCCCCCCCCCCCCCCCCCCACCCCAATTATTCCCAACCAGCGTTTAAAGATGGGTTTTCACTCAATATTCCTACAAAGCTAATGGCGGTGTATGAAAGGAAAGGAACAAGAATAGAAAGGGAAAGGGACATGGGTATCTTTAAAGAGCGAGAGGAAAGATTATTATTATAAAGAAATGTTGAAGGGTTGACAAAACCAAAGAGCTACCTACCACTAAGCCCATTTCCTTCACTATCCCAAAATCTCAGCTGCCTCCCCCCCACCCCAACCTCCTCCTGAGGAGACCACCACCCTCCCATCCCCCGACCTTCAAGAGCTCTTAGCAAGCACCACATGGCTCGTCTGGGGGAACGTAGTGTCTCGCGGTAGTAAAGGTTAATTGATTAATGAGCGTGTCCATCGCGCCTCGACGGCCAAGCTCCCTTTAGCGGTAAAATTTTCTTGATGACGTCAGGGTCGGAGAGGAGATTTCGTAGGTGTACGTTATGTGCATGTAGCCGTGTTTACGGTCGAATCTGCCGCTAACATCAATGATTTATACGTCCGCGCACACATGCAGTCAAATATAAACGCGCATGTTTTGTAAATACTGTCCTGTACTTTAGTAGATTCACATCAACCGTGTGCATTTGAAGTCTGGGGCAGTCCCTTACGTCGCTCCTGATTGGTTGTTGATAAGTCAATCACAGGGCTGGAAACTCTCAGTCTCTCTCCAAAGTTCACATAGGCAGGATCTATGTTCCCCTTCTCCTGAGGGATACGTCTTCCAGGAGAGGGGGAACATACATCCTGCCTATGTGAACTCTCGAGAGAGACTGAGAGTTTACCAGCCCTATGATTGGCTTATCAACAGCCAATCAGGAGCGTCCTAGGGGACTTGCCCAGACATCAAATGCACGGTTGATGTGAATCTACTATAGTCATAATGATAAATAATTGCACAACATACGGCCCGCAAAGTACTGAAGTCGACTGCAAGCACATAATAACTGCTGATTTGGCTAATTTCTACGAGGAAATCGCATTCACCACTAATTCATAAATACAAGTATATAAAAAGTGGAATTAGACGGATGTTTTGGAACTCGTAGTCTCAGTAGGAAAAGATGAGAGTAGGTTATGAACCACCGCATTTTATTTGCGACGCTTTTCGTTGTTAATTCATATCAATATTGAAAAAAACTTTAAATAGCAGTACCTATAATATAAATTAAGGGAAACTCTATCGGAAAAATAAGGGCGGCTACAGCCAAAAAGTCATTCAGCAACGCTCACCTCTATCAGTAACAAATGGCGAGAAATACTGGTATCTTACTAAAATATGAAAATGCATGAATAGAGAATGAAAGTTTCTTTCAAATCTTGACAAATAAATCAACAAAAGATTATTCATCCTACGTCACCCAATGTGGAACGTTTATTCATTTCTTGATAGACTGTTAATTCATTTCTCGACAGACAGATTAAATTCATTTCTCGATAGACTGACTAAATTCATTTCTCGATAGATTGACTAAATTCATTTCTTGATAGACTGACTAAATTCATATTGATAAACTGTTTAAATTCACTCTCGATAGACTGATTAAATTCATTTCTCGATAGACTTATTTAATTCATTTCTTGATAGACCGACTAAATTCATTTCTCGATAGACTGACTAAATTCATTTCTCGATAAACAGACTAAATTTATTTCTTGATAGACATTAAATTCATTTCTTAATAGACTTATTAAATTCATTTCTTAATAGACTTATTAAATTCATTTCTCGATAAACTGACTAAATTCATTTCTTGATAGACTGATTAAATTCATTTCTTAATAGACTTATTAAATTCATTTCTTGATAGACTGATTAAATTCATTTCTTAATAGACTTATTAAATTCATTTCTCGATAGACTGATTAAATTCACTTATTGATAGAATGCTTTAATTCGTTACTCGATAGATTCTTGATAGACTGACTAAATTCGTGTCTCGAGAGACTGATTAAATTCATTTCTTAATAGACTTATTAAATTCATTTTCTTAATAGACTGATTAAATTCATTTCTTAATAGACTTATTAAATTCATTTCTCGATAGACTGATTAAATTCACTTATTGATAGAATGCTTAAATTCGTTACTCGATAGATTCTTGATAGACTGACTAAATTCGTTTCTCGAGAGACTGATTAAATTCATTTCTCGATAGACTGATTAAATTCATTTATTGATGGACTGATTAAATTAACTTCTCGATACATTTTTGATAGATTAAATTCTTTCTTGATAGACTGATTCATTTATTGATAGACTGATTAAATTCACACGCACACACACAATATTCCTGAACAAAATCCCGTCGTATAAGGAACTCAAGACGACCGCAAAGTCATAAAAAAAAAAAGCGAAAACGACACAAAACAAGGGACTAGATTTCGGGAACGCACCCAACCTAATTCTAAACAAATGTTCAGAGCAGCACAGCACAGAACTAAAATCAAATGGAATAACGAAGAAGACATTCACAAAAGCACACTCGGATATTCCCCCAAACATTTTCTCTCCTTCCCTCTCTGCATATATACAGAATATATCACTCAAGGAAAAGGAGGTGGGGTTTGAGGTCTGGAGGAGGAGGAGGAGGAGGAGGAGGAGGATGGGATGTGAAATTGGGAGAGGGAGGTGGGAGGGGAGAGAGTGTGAGTCGGATACATAAGACATGAAAGAGGTCCTTGCAGGCATCATTTTTCCCATGACGTGTTGATCTGATCGCCTTCGCCTGACGTACATAAATATACATATACATATAAAACCGCGCTTGAGTCTTCCGCTATTCGTGACGCCCTTGTCAAAATACCGTCGATTCAAGATGGGAAAAGATTTCTTTATCGGGCGTTTTGGGAAATTCTGTTGCACATATTTCTTCTTTTTTTTCCCTGCCAAGGAAAGTGGGACTCGAAGGCGGGTTTCAATGTATTGGAAAGAAGGGGAGAGGGAAACGGGGAGGAAGCAACAGCGAAAACTGTATTGATATTCCGTTAGATTTAGGAAAATACAGAAGCGAAAAGGTACTAGTACAGACAGTGTTCGTATATCCTAACACAGTCCTATATCTTATAACACAGCGATAGCAAATCACTTGACATATCTAGCCACTCCTGCAACAATGTTCTTCCTCTATTCAAAATCATCCTGGGGTCAAGCTTGAGATATATATAGAACATCTCTACTGACATACTTAAAAAGGAACTTTCATGGCCGACTGGGAAACTTGACTCGTCAGTTCCACAGTTTCAAGGACAACAAGAAACTGTCATTCTCCGAGTGGTTAATTTCAAGAGATTGGCTGAAATGAATGCAAGTACAGTAGTTTTTTCCTATTCCACTGAAATGAGACATTGTATTTACTCTCGAATATGAAGTCACAAAATTCCCTTCAGTATCGAATTCCCTTTAACTTCGGGAAGAACTAACCGAAATGGGTTTCAAAACTGCGCATTTCTGGGTCCGATACAGAAGTCCCAGCGACTTATCAATATAATCATCAAACAGGATAAATATCTGTAGGAATCACTTGAACCCAAAGGGATATAATTGTAATAAGTACATCTATACCTAGCCAGGATTCGAACATAAGAAAAATAGTTCTCGTGTGTTAACTTTTTGGTTGTCAACTAGTCCTCTAAGGATACAATTCTTAACACCGTACCCTTTTCGACCCTGGCCACAGTGGATATTTTAGGACAAAACTCGCTTTGCTATAGTAGATTCACATCAATCATACATTTGATGTCTAGGCCAGTCCATTACGGCGCTCCTGTTTGGCTGTTGATAAGCCAGTCACAGGACTGGTAACTCTCAGTCTCTCTCGAGAGTTCACACGGGTAGGATCTATGTTTCACTTCTCCTGAGGGATACGTCTTTCAGGAGAGGTGGAACATATTTCCTACCCGTGTGACCTCTCGAGAAAGACAGAGTTTCCAGCCCTATGATTGGCTTATCAACAGCCAATCAGGAGCGTCGTAGGGAACTGGCCTAAACGTCAAATGCACGGTAGATGTCTATCTACTACAGCTTGTGAGGCGAGGTAGCTAACCACTGAATAACTGGAATCATATGTGCATACGTACATTACGTTTTTTCCCAAGAGGACTTTGTTTCCTACAAGAAGGTTGGAAGCTGAAGAAGTTACCAACTACGTTTTGAATAAGTATTCATGGGATGAGGCTTGTTGCCCCATGTATTATGTTCCAACGAAATGAAGCATTCTGTGGACTATTAGTTACTCAGCAATTGAGCTTACCTAGTCATACTTAACTACACTGATCAAACGAAAGGCACACACACACACACATATACATAGATATATATATATATATATATATATATATATATATATAGATATATATATATATATACAAACACACACATATATTATACTAGGAAATCACAGAAGTAAGCACGTGATTTTGTTTATTAGCTGAACCCACTGGGAAAATTTAAAAAAGAAAAGTCAGGCTACCAAGTATTTTCGTGTACTTTTTCTTTTTTTGTGTGCCAAGAAGATGTGTTAAATACACGAAAGTATTTGCACTCTCTCTATTCTCTTTTAAATTTTCCCAGTGGCTTCAGCTAATAAACATATATATATATATATATATATATATATATATATATATATATATATATATATATATATTAAAAGGAGCCCATAAAAACAGAGACTGCTGTCTCCTTCTTCCGGTAGATGAATGAGAAAAGTTTACAGAAAAGGTGGTATTTATACCAAGAGGTCCATCCAATTTAGGTCACCCCCGCTGATAATCTTCCTTTAATCTTCTAAAGCGTTGGTTGAATGAAAATCTTGCCAATCGTATCTGAATTCCATGCTCCTTTTGAGATGTTCATTACCTGCCTCTCTTTTATTAAGGCCGATTCCATCATTTGACTCTTGTACCAGCAGTTGCTGCTATAAATTATATGTGACAAATTCCAGCTTATTCTATGGTTATGTTCATTTATATGTTGAAAATAGCTGAGTTCTGTTGTCCATACCTAACTGACCGTTTGTGTTGTATTAATCTCTGGGGAAGTGATTTACCTGTAAATCCGATGTAAGATTGGTCACAGTCCTGGCATGGGATTTGATAAACCCCAGTGTCCTTGGGGATGTCTTTTGTTGGACGTTAATCAGGGATTTGGCTAAGGTGTTTGGGTAAGTAAATGCAAAAGGGTTAGATTTTCCGAGGGTCTGAGTCACCTTCTTAATCGTGTCCAGGTGTGGTGTGGAATTTTTTATTTTGAATTGTTGGCTGTATTGTTTCTGGTCCTTGTCTTGAGGGGGTTGGTAGAAAATTACGTTTGCTTTGTGAATTGCTTTCTCAATTATATGGTCAGGATACTTTAAAGACGAAAGTTGCTTGCGAATTAGTTCAAATTCTTTTTCCAGGAAATCTGGGGAAAAAATTCGTAAGGCTCTTAAGAACAGGTTGCTGGGTACACCTATCTTGATAGCAATGTCGTGATAGCTAAAGTAGTGAATGTATGAAAGTGAGAACGTTGGTTTTCTGTATATGGTAAATTTGTATTCTGTCGTGTCTCTGATTACTAAAACATCAAGAAAAGGAATTTTGTTGTCTGTTTCCCATTCAACTTTAAATTTGATGCTGGGCACTAATGCGTTTAATTTTGAAAGGAATTCATTAAAATTGCCCTACCTATTATCCCAAAATGTTAGAATATCATCTACATATCTCATTCACAGCATGTTTTTGGGTTTTATTGCATTTATTACTGTAGTTTCTAAGTATTCCATGTACAGATTGGCTAAAACGGGACTTAAAGGACTACCCATACTACACCCGAATTTTTGCTTGTGGAATGATTCCCCGAATGAAAACCGTTATTAGATGCACATAATTCAACTAAATTTATTATTTTGTCAAGCGCCAATGGGAAATGATCTGAATAGGGAGATAATTTTTCTCTCAAAAACTGAAGAACGTCCTGTACTGGTACTTTTGTGAATAGGGAATCTACGTCAAGGCTTAAAAGTTTTATGTTGTGAAGTGGTATATGTGCTTCTCTGAATTTGTGACAAAAATCTTCCGAATGTTTTAATGTGACTGGGAGAAAAAGTGCCTAAAAAATAAAAAAGGGGAAAGGAGGCCAGCTAACCATTTAGAAATTTTGTAATTGAAAGCTCCGGCACATGAAACGATGGGTCTGAATGGAAGATTGTCTTTGTGAGTTTTGGGAAGGCCATAAAAGTAGGGTAATTTAGGATTAATTACTTTAAATTTCTCTAATAGTTCAATACTCTTTTTGTCTTGGCCAATTAATCTTACTTTCCGAAAAAATTCTGTGGGAACATTTTGGAGGGGATTTTTCGTCATTATGTCGTAGTGTTTGTGTCGCTAAGGAGCTGGTTGATTTTGCCGAGGTAGAAGTCTTTGTCCATTATTACGATTTTGCCGTCTTTGTCTGATCTACTTATTATAACATCTAACTTTTTTAGCGACTGGATGGCTATTATAAATCTACGGGGAACAGGATATTTCTTATGTAGGTCAGTCAAAGCATTTAGTAACACTCCTATTAAACATATCTCTTCACGGCTGTAGTTTTTGTCAGATATGAATTTATCAAAAGCCATTATGAAGTCTAGGTTGTTTTTGCGGCCTGGCATAAGGGCAAAGGATAAGCCTAGATTTAAAATGCGCTATTGTTTTTTAAGTTATTTAACTGGTGTAAAAGTCTGTTGGAATGAGTCACGCTATTATAGGCAGCAATGTCGGAACAGAATGAAATCAGATACCTGTATATTTGGTCCGTAGTGAGGAGGCGAAGATTAGACTGAGTTCCATATATCACTCTGCGTAGTACGAAGATGTCGTTTTTCGTGTTGGTGATTCAGTCCATCTCCCGAATCCGTACATTTTTGGTTGTTCCTTGAGGCATTCTTCTAAAAAGTGTTTTTGATTTTTCAGTCGGTGTAGTCTGATCAGTTCTTTCTCAAACTTGCGAAAAACTGGCTTGACTTCTGGAAGTAAGTGAAGAATCGTGGAAAGGCGGTTGAATTCCATAATGGGTAAAAATGTTCTGTTACAACAGAATTCCATCTAATAAAAGGAGCCCATAAAAACAGAACTCAGCTATTTTCAACCATATAAATGAACATAACCATAGAATAAACTGGAATTTGTCATGTATAATTTATAGCAGCAACTACCGGTACAAGAGTCAAATGATGGAATCGGCCTTAATAAAAGAGAGGCAGGTAATGAACATCTCAAAAGGAGCATGGGATTCAGATACGATCGACAAGATTTTCATTCAACCAACGCCTAGGAAGATTAAAGGAAGATTATCAGCGGGGGTGACCTAAATTGGCTTGCCTGTGGATACCACCTTTTCTGTAAACTTTTCTCATTCATCTACCTGAAGAGGGAGACAGTAGTCTCTGAAATATAGAACTTTTCTCTCTATATTTTGGTGTTTTTATGGGCTCCTTTTATTTGATGGAATTTTGTTGTAACTACATTTTTACCAGTCATACACACACACACACACACACACACACACACACACACACACACATATATATATATATATATATATATATATATATATATATATATATATATATATATATATGTATGTATGTATGTATGTATGTATGTATGTATGTATGTATGTATGTATTTAATTACATCACGTATACTGTGCCTCTACAAAGAAGATAAAATATATACTCGTCCCTCACGTCGCAAAGTATGGGAAGCAGACGTTATCCCTAACCTAGGTAATATTACAAAATGAAAAAACCCTAAAAAAGAGATTCCTTAAGCTCACGTGAGAGTCATATGCATAAAAGGACGTTTACTCGCACCTGGACGAGAAACCTGGTCTCCCTGAGAGAGAGAGAGAGAGAGAGAGAGAGAGAGAGAGAGAGTCGTGCATACTGAGAATGAAAGGCATTTCAAACAATGCTAGTTTCAAAACCCGAATTCACTCATTCGAGATCGTTATCATAAAAATTTCCTGATAAAAACATGTTTGCTATTCTGGTGCCTGATGACAAAAAAACTACTTGTAAAACTGACAAAGAACAATGTCTCCCGTTTGGGTAACAAATTAGCCTCTCTCTCTCTCTCTCTCTCTCTCCTCTCTCTCTCTCTCCTTTTCCTCTTGCATTGTGAGCAATCTCAAATTGCGACAGTCTTTGTCGAAGCTCAACAATTTCTGCTGTTAATTTTTCTCGGACGAGAATAAACAAAGAGATGTTTAAATAACGGCACAAAATGAAGCCGCTAATTACAAGAGGGATAAAAGTCTCAAATCTCGTAGGAGTATTCCATAAAAATAATTAAGTCCTTTTTTTTTCGTTCAATGTGTCCATTTTTCTGTTTACCTAATTGTTTCATCCCTTTCCCCCTCATTACGTTTCTGAATATTCATCTGTTTTCCACTCGGGGAGGAAAAACCTTCCTTCTATTGAATTGGATAAATCCAGGTTTCCGAAAAACTAGAGCTATTATTGTCTTTTTATTACGTGCGCATTTCGTAAACATTGTTGGAGAACGGTGTCACACCAGTGGCATACTGAATAGCGTCTGCATGCGAAAAACAAATTGCACTGAAAAAAAAAAAAAAAAACTGTTAAATAATAAATATGAAAATTTTATGATCGTGCACAGGCAACCTACCGTCCAAAAGTGCGTCCGATTTCTATCGGCCGGTCACCAGAGCAAAATCCTGAAAACTTCTGACTCGTTAACTGTGGCTATAAAAAAAATACTACCTTTGTCTAAATAACAGAAATAACTTCACTGATGGCATAAAGGAAGGCCAAGTCTATAAACAATAAATGGCATTGTGTGAACACAAACCCAAATTAACGTTCATATTACATCAAAGGTTTATATGGTTGCTTCAATGGTAGCTTAATATAACTGAAACTACAAAAGATTTTTAACGATGTCGGAATTATACTTTTGACATAAAAGGGTGCTGATTTGTACACACAGGATGCAATGGCTATATATGTGTTTACACACATGAGGATGACAGGGACATCAAGATAAGAGAGTGAGTCTACCGAAAAGGAAGTGAAGATAATAGCAATAATGAAATACCCAAAAAAAGGAGGTGAAGATAATAGCAATCAATGAAATACACAAAAAAGGGGAAGAAAATAGCAATCAATGAAATACCCAAAAAAGGAGGTGAAGATAACAGCAGTCAATGTAATACACAAAAAAGGAGTTGAAGATAATAGCAATCAATGAAATACACAAAAAAGGAGGTGAAGATAATAGCAATCAATGAAATACAAGTATTAACAGAACTGCGTAGTATGGAAGCAGGCAAGTAATAGCAACCCACAGCGGGAGTTTCAACTTGGAGACAGTAAATATGAACACTGCAGGTTCACCCAATCAACAAAAGACAAGTTTACGTCGCAAGACCAAAAATACATAGGCTCCTACTATAATTAACAAAATATCGAATACATAAGCTTACTACATGTGGCCATTGTGAAAATTTTTTAAAAAGCCATATTTTACCTAACCAACGAAAAGGATAGCCCATTTCAAAACAACAAAAATATAAAAACATGTACTTTTACGGACGTGCCAAGGGGAGGGGGGTAGGGGGTGTTAAAAATATCTATTACATAAGCTCACTAAAAGTGACCTTATAAAAAAGAAGGGGTGGGGGTGTGTGAATACAAGCTTTCCAGTAGGCTTATAGCTCATCAATCACTCCCCGTTATAGCACATGACAGAATCATTTTTACCACCCATAGTGCAGAGATTTTGACCGGATGGGCCCGGAAAGGTGAGGGTCGCGGGGGGGGGTGGGTGGGGGTGGGTGGGGGGGCGGGTCACGATGCTCCCCCACCCCACCCCCCATCCCGGATCTAGATGGGATTGGGTAGGAAAGAGAGGGCTTAGGACAACGATGATAAGTCGAAGGGAAGCGGAGACTGAAGGAAATGTGTATAATAAGTATAAAATAATAAGTATAAAAATATAAGGAGCAATGGGTAATAAGTGAGATGTGACAATATATATAATATTAATAATATAAATATTGTATATTATATATTATAGAATATATATATAAATATATATATATATATATATATATATATATATATATATATATATATATATTATATATATATATTATATAATTCTATTAATATATATATATAATATAAATATATTATAATTTATATATTATATATATATATATATATATATATATATATATCTAAGTAAATATATATATATATATATCTTATATATATATCTATATATATATATATATATATAGATATATATATATATATATATAGATATATATATATATATATTATACATATATCATATAGTATATATATATCTATATGATATATATATAATATATTATCATATATATATATATAGATATATATAGATATATATATTATATAATATATATATATTATATATATATATGACAAGTTTTTCAACCAGAACATGAGCTGAGCATCATTACCATCTAAACAGAATGACCCAACGCTCGAAGTATGCTGACGTCAGCGTATACTACACCGCTACATGACAAATATCCCTTTGCCGCTAACCATCCCCACAACATGTAGCTACAAAGTTCCCATAATTTACTCAAAATACCCCGTCCCTCACAATCCCTCTCCCTCCTGCAGCCCATAAGGCCCCATTTCTTATTCTCAACCCCCAGCATTTGTCTCTCTGGAATTCCGTTCTTAAACTCCACGAAATTCATAATTCCCTGAAAACCCCAAATTCCAGGATACCGCCTTTGTTTCTCTTCTCAATATTCATGGGTCCGCTATTTTCTCTTGATCATCGATTCGAATGGCCTGGAGGAGGAGGAGGAGGAGGAGGAGGAGGAGGAGGAGGAGGAGGAGGAGGAGGAGGAGGAGGAGGAGGAGGAGGAAGTAGGTGAGGAAGGAGTAAGATGATAGAAGGTTCGCAAGGCAAGAGGACAGAGGAGGAAGAAAGAGCCATTTCACATCTCCATAATCGGTCCGTTTGCATTCTTAATTTGCTTCTTTCACCACCACCAAAGGACACATTAACGAACGCGTGCGATAAAGGCACAGCCATGTCCCAACTCCGTGTCCCAACTCACTCCTTGCAACTTCCTGTTGCAGAGCAAATGAGCCGATTCTCGAGGCGAATTTGGTGTGAGGCTGAGCTGGGATGGTGGAATGTAGCTCTTAACTATTTTTTAACAATTCGAAGGGTTAGCAGTCCCTTGCTGTAATTAAAGACCAGGTTCTTTTTTAAACAAATGGAGCTGGAAAAGGCCATCACTTCTGTATATGTCCATCAGATTCAGCACTGTTTACAATAACCGAACGATGGCCTTTTTTGCAAAATTTATATCATTTCTTACCTTACTGATTTGTGGTCTAGCTGTAAAAGCTAATAACTATAAAATTATTTCATCATTAAACAGTTCAAATTGACGTCATTCTTAATCACTTGAAAAATAACACTTGTCACGCCTTTAACCTAGTATGGACCTATAGTTTTTAATACATTTTTATCTATTTGTTAATTAATTTTTCTCATTTTTTAACAAGCGGGATCTCTCTCTTTTTTTTTTCATTCCTTCCTCTTACTCCTTCTTAATGAGCACCATATACTTTTGAAGCTTGAATTTCAAGTCAATAACCATTGGGAGCTTGTTCCATATATAATAATATAATAATAATAATAATCAATAATAATAATAATAATAATAATAATAATAATAATAATTTAGAAAAGCGTGGTATGTTATTGAAGATTAACAGTAATTACAGTAAAGGTCAAGAATCGAGATTTCCTTTCTCAAAACAGTTTTGCAAGTTTTGATATTATATTATATTATTATATGAAGAGCTAGAAAACAAAAGAGCGTGAGCACTGAAGATGATTCCAGTATTCTCATATGACTTACACTTCTATATAGATGAGAAAGACTTCGGTACAAAACTGACGTATGAATCTCTCTCTCTCTCTCTCTCTCTCTCTCTCTCTCTCTCTCTCACTCGGTAGTGAGTTGTTTCGCCGATGACACAAGAATAAGTAAAGAAATTACTTGTGATGAAGATAGGAACGCGCTACAAAGAGACCTTAACAAAATATATGAATGGGCAGAGGTAAATAGGATGGTATTTAACTCTGACAAATTTAAATCAATAAATTATGCATATAGGGGACCTAATAACGAGACAATCACAAATAAGGAAGCAGTTAAAGACCTTGGTGTGATGTTGAATAGGAACATGTTATGCAATGATCATATAGCAATTCTTTTGGCAAAATGTAAAGCAAAAATGGGAATGTTGTTACGACACTTCAAAACAAGAAAAGCTGAACACATGGTTATGCTTTATAAAACGTATGTTCGTAGTCCACTTGAATATTGCAAAAGGATATTGCACAAATAGAGAGTGTACAAAGGTCCTTTTACAGCTAGAATAGAAGTTAAGGATCTTGACTACTGGGAAAGACTACAATTTTTAAAATTATATAGTCTAGAAAAGAGAAGAGAACGCTATATGATAATTCAGGCATGGAAACAGATAGAAAGAATTGCTGAAAACAACATGGAGCTAAAAATATCAGAAAGAGCAAGCAGAGGTAGATTAATAGTGCCCAAAACTATACCAGGAAAACTAAGGAAAACACACAGGACATTAATCCACTACGCACCAGCATCGATAATGCAGCGTCTATTCAATGCGTTGCCAGCTCATCTGAGGAATATATCAGGAAAGAACGTAGACGTGTTTAAGAATAAGCTCGACAAACATCTAAGCTGCATCCCAGACCATCCAAGATTGGAAGATGCAAAATATACCGGAAGATGCATTAGCAATTCTCTGATAGACATTAGAGGTGCCTCACACTGAGGGACCTGGGGCAACCCGAACAAGATGTAAGGTCTGTAAGGTCTGTAAGGTCTCTCTCTCTCTCTCTCTCTCTCTCTCTCTCTCTCTCTCTCTCTCAACGACCCCAATACCCACGACCTTCTTCTCACCTGCATGACGCTTCAAATTCGATAAACATCAAAAGCCCTTTGCAGGGTAAATGTGGCATTATGATTTTTTTTTTTCGAGCCTTTCAGAAAGTCGAACGGCCGAACCTTCTATATCACCGGCATTAATTAACTCGTAATGAATCAAAGTCAACAAGTTCCCAGCAGCAGCAGAAGCGGCGGCTGCGGCGGAGGTGGAGGCGGCGGCGGCGGTGGTGGTGGTGGTAGCAGCAGTCATCTCTCAGACACATTAGCGAATGACGTCATTCAATACATGATTTTCCGTCTTACGTCAGTCCCGCATATGCGATATGGATTAGGGTCCTGACCTCTACCAAGGAAGAATAATAGAGTTAGGGATGAGACCGAGGAGGAGTTACAAGGATTAGGATGTCTCAAAGACTTATTAGTCCATCCGAGGAGGAAGATGTTAGAGACAACGAAGAGAAATGAAAGGAGGAGAAAGAGAGAGAGAGAGAGAGAGAGAGAGATGGAAAGGGATTGAGATACAGATACAAAGGGAGAAAAGGACGGAGAGGACTAAGAAAGGAATGGGAGGAGGCAGAGGACTGGTAAAGGGGAGAAGGTGAAAACAGATTAAGTGGGATGGGATAAAGAAGGTGAAGAGAAGAATATCGTGGAGTTGCGAGACTGTAATCCTTTTATAATGAAGATACCTAGACTGCCACGGCTTCCAATATGAAAACTAGGCACCATGTCAAAACTGTCTGTCAAAACATTTATAAAAGGATAAGAAACCTTTCTTTTTAGGATGCAGGGGATATAAATTCGTCAATCTGCGGCACACTGCGGAGTGGGTGGTGGATGGGTAACAGGCTGAGTGAGAGGGTCGGTCACCTGTAATTGAAGTGTGCCAAAAAATTATATATATATATATATATATATATATATATATATATATATATATATATATATATATAATATAGTTAAGTGTCAACTACAGTCCCATTACTCTCTATTAGAGGGGCACATCACATTTACATAAACTTTTATAAACTGATTTGGCTTAATAGTACAATACGTAAGTTTTCACAGCCTACAACAAACTAACAAAGAAAATATGTCAGCAAACCAGAAGACAAACTATACCAATGTTAAGCCATCTGGATTCTAAAAGATTGGGAACAATATGATCGATTATGCAAACAGCATCCAGCTAACTCAACCATAGCTTTAAACATGATTGGAATTTGACTGAATTAGGACCCGTTACGTAACCTTACAAAGCAAGGCACATTTCAGATTATATATAAACTATCCTTTATTGAGATGCGAAACAAACCTTTGGAACAAAGCACAAATGAATATGTGCCTTTACTAGACAAATATATGCATAAATTTCTGTTATTTTTTTATAATTACCTAACATTACTCTCGTTGTTAAACATACCCCACAAGGCAATAACACCCCTGATGCTTGAAAGCAAAAAAAAAGCAAGCGCAAAAAAATAAAGCGATTCAGAACAGTTTAGGTAAAGGCAATGCATAAAAAGTGCATACCCTTCTGGTCCTTTTTGGATGATGACGAACATCAAAAAGCAACTAAGGGAAATACCTCATGCATATCTCATAACCTGGAAGGATTTCAGCAGAATGGAAGGAAACATAACATGTTATAATATTATGACGAAGATAAATGACTGTGCGTGTGTATGTATGTATGTAATACACACACACACACACACACACACACACACACATATATATATATATATATATATATATATATATATATATGTATATATATATATATATATATATATATATATATATATATATATATATATATATATATATATATATATATATATATATATATATATATACATATATATATATATATATATATATATATATATATATATATATATATATTATATATATATATATGCTTAAAAAATCACAGTAGATGCACGTGAATTCATAAATAAGCGAATACCACGGGAAAATAATAGTCAGAAATCCAAGCGCTTTCGTCTTTACTCAGACATTGTCAAGGAGCTACTGATAGTAGCTCAGTAGCTCCTTGACGATGTCTGAGTAAAGACGAAAGCGCCTGGATTTCTGACTATTTCATTTTCCTGTGGATTTGCTTGGATATATATATATATATATATAGATATATACTATATATATATATATATGTATATATATATATATATATATATATATATATATATATATATATATATATATATATATATATATATATATATTATATATATATATATATATATATATATATATATATATATATATATAAATATATAAATAAAATATAATCAGAACAGATTATGCACAAAGGGATTCAATAACACTAACACAGAAAGGATTAATGGG
>NC_087208.1:31478831-31481331 GCF_015104395.2 Macrobrachium nipponense | reverse complement strand
TGGATTTATAATATATTTCTCACGACGATTTTTTGTCTTTTCTTGTTTGAGTTAACTGGCACAATTCTATTTTGATTCGGTTTTAATTCATCTATGCAAATTGGGCTACAGAGCCAAATACTGGGGTACTTTCAGGTGTTCAGTGATTTAATACAGTGACAAGAGGGAGATGGAGTGGCAGGACTGAACGATTCAAGAAAAGAAAGGTCACTGATATAGACAATGAAAATGGGAGTTGGAGTGGTTGGACAGCGAGGTTGATGAAAAGAAAGGTCAGTGATTTAGAACTCAAAAAGGGGAGAGTTAGAGTGGTTGGACAGCAAGACAGCAGAAAGTTCAGGGATTTAGACATTGAAAACAGGGAGTTGGAGTGATTGGACAGCAAGACAGCAGAAAGTTCAGTTATTTAGACATTGAAAACCGGGAGTTGGAGTGGTTGGACAGCGATTGCAGAGATGTAGCACAACAGCTATTTCTGTATTGGAAACTGACGCTGGAATCATAAAATAACTGAATACAGATGAATGCAAAAGACACGATAATAATACTACCGCCGCTCCAACGTATAAAACACGCTACAAATCGATTCATACTATTTTGTTTGACGCAAGAATTACATCAAACAAACCAATCACAAATTAAGCGTTGTTGGAACTCGGTATCATGCGGGCGGCCTTCAAAGTTGTGGCAGTGCGTTAACTGGCAGATGGCAAAATGTGATCGACATGGTGCTAATAACTTAAATGCACTCGTCAATATTCTCTATTGTTTGTTGGGCTTTCGACAGCCCCTGAAGCCGCAGAGATGGAAATTTTTTTTTTTTTTATATAAAATCAACTTTACAACCAGTCAGTGCAAGCTACTCTCCCGATTAGACAATCATTGGAAAAACTGTAGCAATATTTTGTTTTCAATTCAGCCTCCCAGGAATCAATACAAAGACCTGTGACATTATACACAATATATCAGAAATAATATTTCAAATGTTCGTGTGGTCTCCAGCTCATCATAAAAGCTAACATTTTAGGTAAATCAAGTTTCAGTTGAATGTCTTTTGAGGCGTAAAAAGGACCACTTTTTTCTTTTTCACGTTGCCTTAAAGAAAATATCGAGCTAATTTTGGCGTAGGTATCTTTCATACTCAACTAGCCAGCTATTTTCAAAATCTCCAGTTGTGGGAAGGGTCTAAAGAACTCATGCATGCAAATACCATGAATATTTTCATACGTGAACAAAACCTGAATTGCATTGGATAAAAGTCAAGAAAGATTTATAAAAGAAGAAAAATAATAATAATGTGTTCTGAATTAATTTTGAACCAGTATTCCATACAGTATAGTGCCTACTGAAACCTTGAGGTGAATCGCATTTAGTGTTTATTTGCAGAACTTTTGGAATTGACGCTGATTTTCAAGCCTGTTGTGCAAACACCGTTCAAAGATCAGTAACACTAAAGCATAAAGACTATTCCATCAAAATTTCATATCCAGAACAGCTGATGCACAATGTGACCTCAGGTAAGGACAATTATTTTTATAATCTTCTGCTATAGAACTCTTAACTCTTCAGAGATCGCACGGAACTTGAAGAGGAATAAATACTTTAGTCCTCGACCATCGATCAAACGAAACCTTATTTGATCTGAAGAGAAAACCTATTTCCAGCGAGTCATTTGTCAATCCAAAGTCTAAACGAGATACGACAAACCGACAATCGTAGTTTTAAGTTATGCATCCATACGTCAAACGAACGTCGCAAGACCAAAGGTCATACGAGAAAAAATACCAAAACAATAAACAAATGCGCGCAAGTTGAAGACAATCACATCTGCCAATCAAGCATTCACTGGTTAAACGGGCGTTCCAATACCAAAGGTCAGAGATGTCTAAAAGACCATCTAAAAAGGACGCGCTAAATCTAAGAATCACAATCGACGGCCGCATCGCAATATCTACGCCAACATTAAGCGAATGGGGTCGGAATCCCCCCCTCCCCCCTCCCGCCCCCGACCATTTTCATTACGCCAGTAATCCCCTCCAGAGCAGCAACAAGTCGATGGCAGGACTTTAGGATTATTAGGATTTATGAAAACGGACATGTGTGTGTGTGTGCGATCTCACAATGGCTTATATGACGGCGTTTCATCTCCATTCGATATTGATTTCGGGTAATAAAAAATCCTTTCAGGTTTCAAAATAAGGGAGATAGGTACAAAATGGAGAGAGAGAGAGAAGGACCTCCCGTTTTGATTGTTTACATTTTAACGGAGCAAGATAACTCGCGCCTAGTCTCCCTCTTTTCTCTCTTTGTGTGTCTGCCATAGCTGCGACGCACAATAGTCTTCTAATAGCTGAGTACCTAATGCACTGCTGAGGTCAACACAGGCAAATGCTCCCACAGGTCCATGCTCGTCCGATTCGAGATTCACAAAAGCGTCGCCCAGCGGTGTGTGTGTCTGTGTGTGTCTGTGTGTGTGACAGAGAGAGAGAGAGAGAGAGAG
>NC_087208.1:31468831-31473831 GCF_015104395.2 Macrobrachium nipponense | reverse complement strand
TAAAATACAAAACAAAAACGCCAATAACCAAACTGAAAAGAAGAACCTGTTACCATGGCAACCGACCAATGACATTGTATACACCAATCTCACCTCAGGTCATATATACCCTTTGTCCTCTTTCGACTAGAAAATCCTCTCCAGTTACCATTTCCCTAGTCAGTATGGCACTCAGTAATAATTTAGGAGACTATCATCCGAGCCCCCAAGCGATTAAAAATACACAAGAGAGAGAGAGAGAGAGAGAGAGAGAGAGAGAGAGAGAGAGAGAGAGAGAGAGAGAGAGCATCTCCGGCCATATCTGACCGCTCCATTAAATGGTGACATGTTTTTTTTCTGTTATTTTTCATTGTGCACGATGCTATAACTGTCGATTCTTTTTGTGAAGACTTATAAGCGTGTTTTTTTTAAGTGTACTTTTTTCTTTTTATTGCAGGTATGTGCTAGGTAAGAAAAGGATGATGACGATGATGATGGTGATAAAGGTGGCAGGGAGAAAAGTGACAGTAAGTCTACCCTCTTTTTAAACAACTATGACGATCCAATATATCAATATAAACTAATGTTATTGGTTATTATCATCAACTTCACTTTTCAACTGCCCACTCTTGTCAAAAAAAAAAACTGAAGTTAATACTGAAAGTAAAACCTTTTATAAAATCATTACAATGATCAACAGTTATTAATATAAAAATCACTGGTATTCTTAGCTACTAATATCCCCCACATTATCTTACAACTAACCATGCGTCTCAAAATAAAAGTAGCTAAAATAGTTAATACTGTAAGTTCCGTCTCTTCTAAAATAACTAAGATGATGAACAATTATCAATACAAAATCACTGATACTCGTAGCTATTAATGTCATCCACATCATTTTACATCCTCAGCCTCTTCTCAAATAACTAAGATGATCAACAATGATCAATTCTAAAGTCAGTCATTCATAGTTATTAACATTCACATCATTTTATATCTGCAGCTTTTTCTAAAATAACTGAGATGATCAACAATGATCAATTCTAAAGTCAGTCATTCATAGTTATTAATATTCACATCATTTTATATCTGCAGCTTTTTCTAAAATAACTGAGATGATCAACAATGATCAATTGTAAAGTCAATTATTCATAGTTATTAACATCATCCACATCATTTGACAACAACTACCAAAGTCCAGTCTTTTTTTTTTAAATAACTATGATGATCAACTAATTATGTCATAAAATCACTGACATTCGTGTTTATCAACATCAGCCCCATCATTTTACAAAACTTCAAATACTTTGAAAAAAAAATTAAAAGAAAAAAATTCTTTGCGAATCCTCAATATTCCTCTCACCATCGAATAAAAAAAAATTAAAATGTAAAAAAAAAACGCTACATTTCAATAACGGCATCAAAAATTGCACGGGGGAGGATTCCGATCCATTTGCTGGCGTAATGATATACACCGCAAATAGGATTACGCCGTTATCAAAACCGGCTAATAATTCCGCCGGAACGCGACTGGGGAACGGTTAGGCAACATATCGCCAGGGGGATAAGCCCCCCGCAATCAGCCTCCGGGAATGAATACCTATTGGGTTCGAAATTATTGCTCGGAGAGCATTACGGCAGATCCTGCAAAACCGAGATCCAAATATAGAAAAAAAAGCAAAATGTCAGCAAAAGATATTAATAGCTGAGAGATATACAAACTCATTGCAATAGTGTTTCAGATATCAGTTTTCAATGCTTATGTTGCAAGTGTTTGTTTATCAGTGTCGTTTTCATAACTCAAAACGTGCACACACATCTATATGACAAAGGCAAAAACCCTTAATTTAATAAACAGACAAACAAACTTTCGCTATTAAAATGTAACAATGTCAGAAAATGACAAGAAAAAAAACTAGACAAAATCCAAAAATAGCAAATAAGGTCACCTCATGGCATGTAAAATTATCATTTCACTCATCATTGATAACCACAGCAACCATCGACAGGAAATAAACACATCTGCAATATATATATATATATATATATATATATATATATATATATATATATATATATATATATATATATATATATATATATATATATATATATATATATATATATATATATATATATCTATATATATATTATATAATATATATATAAATATATATATATTATATTATATAATAAAAATAGAATAATAATATATAATATATATATATATATATAATATATATATATATTATAATATTAAATATATATATATATATATATATATATATATATATATATATACATATATATAAATATATATATATACATGTATATATACATTGAAGCCACTCCTTCACTTTTCCAATACATATTCCATCCAACGCTAAAATTTTAGTCACCATTAGGTAATTCGTTTAAGAAAAAAAAAATTCATCACGTCCTTTCAATATAATCTTTCCTCATTACAGCGTACCTTACAAATATGGGTCAGCCGAACTCACGACCATACAGTAGCGATCAATTTTAGTTCCATGGTCTCGAGATGCTCGTCACCATGCAGACGTTATATTTATCTTTCTTAAATTCTCTATATCGCCTTCCATAAGCATTACCTTCTCTCTCATACACAAACACACACACACGTATATATATATATATATATATATATATATATATATATATATATATATATATATATATAATATATATATATATATATATATATTACACAAACAGAGGGTATGTTTGCACGAGCAAACGTACAATTCAAACATCAAGCTTTTAATTCCTGATTTTGATATTCCTTAGAAAACAAGACTCTCTCTCCTACTGGCGCTCTTATATAATCTTTCCTGACTACGCGTTCAAGTCTATACTTTAATTAATTTGCTCCCAAAATGTGTATCAAAGACTGCCAAAAGGAGACTTGAGTTGATCACCTTTTCAATCAAGGCTCCGATTTCCCAATTAAAGACTTTTTCTTGGCGTCAGGGATTCATTACCCAAATTAAATAAAAGGATACATAAACAGACTGTAATTATTCATCTGTATAAGCATATCTTTACAATTATATACTTAATATGCATGCATATGTATACAAATACATACACACACACATATATACATACACACACACACACACACACACATATATATATATATATATATATATATATATATATATATATATATATATATATACACATATATCCACACACTACATATATATTTGTATATACATATAAATACATGTGCATATATACATACGTACACACACACACACACACACATATATATATAATATATATATATATATATATATATATATATATATATATATATATATATATATATATATATATATTCACATATATGGGTGTGTAAATAATGTTAAATGCAAGAATGGCATTTACAATATTATATTGCAAAACCTTATTTCAATCAATTCTCTTATCTTGCAAAGCAGATGAATAAGAAAGACAAAAACTATACAACACATATAACAGTATATATACAAAAGTTCACAAAACTTATTAACAACAACTACAACAATACTAGAAATACGGTATTATGAACAACTACAGATGTGATTTCACTCTTAGTTATAAGTCCCTTTCCATCTTTGTGGTTTTAGTCAACTGGATTTGATTACTTCGAGAAATGACGGAATTCTGTCTATATTCATATCTGTTCTTCACAGGAATATATCTATATCAGATAAGTTCGTGGTTGTCAGGCAATGATATTTTTATACAAACAGCTGGTTTCAGTTTTCTGTAAAAGAAAACTACTGAGATGGATTTTTTTCTGTCCGTCCGCCCTAAGATCTTAAGAACTACTGAGGCTAGAGGGCTGCAAATTGGTAAGTTGATCATCTAGCCTCCAATCATTAAACATACCTAATTGTAGCCCTTTAGCATCAGTAGTTTTTACTTTATTTAAGGTTAAAGCTAGCTATGATCCTAACTCTAGCAACGCTCTACGACAAGCCACCGCCGGGCCGTGGCTGATAGTTTCATGGGCCGTGGCTCATATAGCATTATACCGAGACCACCGAGAGATAGATCTATTTCCGGTGGCCTTGATTATACGTCATACAGAAAACTCGACTGCGCCGAAGAAAATTCGGGGCATTTTTTACTTGTTTATACTGCGATCGACATTGGATTTTTTATCACAAAATGATTGGTGAATGAGGCTAAGTACCTTGAAAGGGCGTTTTTGCCAAGCCGTCATATTGCTAAAAGTTAGTAAAGTATGTAGTATGTGCATCAATATATGAACATAATAATGAGAAAAGTTTGAACACTCACTCACAAGAATGAACGAATGAAAATAGTCCTACAAATATAAGTTTACTGAGTATCTGAATTACTTTAAACTATTAAGAGCTATCAGTAACGTATGTGTATTATGTGAACATAATAATGACAAAAAGTTGCATAACCTCAGAGTCAAATATAGGAAAAAATTAATGAAAACAGTCCTACAAATACCTGATTGCTAATCATCTGAATGACTTTAAAATATTAAACGATTACTAGAAATGTATGTGTATAAATATATAAGCATAATAATGGCATAAACTGGAAAAAGCTTAGAGTCACTCACAAATAAAAATGAATGAAAACATACCTACAAATACATGTTTATTGATTATCTGAATTTCTTGAAACTATTAAAGATTATTAGTAATGTGAGTATGCGTATGATATGAATATCATAATGACAAAATTTTAAAATCTTAAGTCACTCACAATAAATGAAATCAGTTCTATAAATACATGTTTACTGATAATCCGAACGACTTCAAACTATTACAGAGCTATGCAAGATGACGCATGATATAAGCTTACTACGTATTTGCGAGCACGATACAGATTTCGAAGGAGGGCCTTTCGCGCATACCTGAATTTTCTTAATTAGGTGGTTCGAGCGTCCATATAAAGGGAGTTTTAATTAGAAGTTTTCTCTTATCGGACTTTGATATTATAATTAAACTCCTGAAAGAAAATTAATT
>NC_087208.1:31447315-31457315 GCF_015104395.2 Macrobrachium nipponense | reverse complement strand
CACATACACATATACACATATATACATACATACGCACACACACACACACACACACACACACACACACATATATATATATATATATATATATATATATATATATTATATATATATATGAATTTTTATATCGATCATCACCGTGATTCATATATTCATGCATTAAGCTACAAATTTCCTTTAATATCCAAATTCGCCCTACCTCGGAATTAATATATTTCTATATATTTTAAACAGAAGGGGAATTTTTTATCTTTTATTAATTTCGTCCTCTCGTGTGTGTGTGTGTGTGTATATATATATAATATATATATATATATATATATATATATATATATATATATATATATATATATATATATATATATATATATATATATATATATATATATATATATATTATATATATATATATATATATATATATATATATATATATATAATTAACACAATATCGGAAAAAACACAACGGAAAGTACCTCAAATGTACAGACGGGAACATACGGAAAGGGAAATAACTACATGGTACAGAAAACGGGAACAGAAACCGAAAGTACCTAAAATGACATAACGGAGAAGTACCTAAAATGTACAGACGGGAACGACGGAAAGTAACCAACAGCCTAAAATGTACAGACGGGAACAGACGGAAAGGTTACCTAAAATGTACAGACGTACAACGGAAAGTACCTTAAAATGTACAGACGGGAACAGACGGAAAGTAACCCAACTAAAATGTACAGATGGTAACAGACACACGGAAAGTACTCTAAAATGTACAGACGGAACAGACGGAAAGTACCTAAAATGTGACAGGACGGAACAGACGGAAAGTACCTAAATGTACAGACGGGAACAGAAACGGAAAGTACCTAAATGTACACGGACAGGACAGGACAGTACCTAAATGTACAGACGGGACAGACGGAATTACCTAAAAATGTACAGACGGGCACAGACGGAAAGTGCCCTACAATGTCAATACGTAACATACTGGGACAGTACATAAACTGTACAGACGGGAACAGACGGAAAGTACCTAAAATGTACAGACGGGAACATACGGAAAGTACCTAAAATGTACAGACGGGAATCAGCGGAAAAGGTACCTAAATATGTACAGACGGAAAGTAACCCTACAAATGACAGACGGGAACAGACGGAAAGTACCTAAAATGTACAGACGGGAACAGACGGAAAGTACCTAAAATGTACAGACGGGAACAGACGGAAAGTTACCTAAACAATGTACAGACGCGTGGAACGACGGAAAGTACCTAATGTACAACGGTGAACAGGAAGACGGAAAGTAAATAAAAATGTATAGACGGGAAACATAAGGAAAGTACCTAAGAATTGTACCGAACGGGAACACAACGGAAAGTACCTAAATGTAAAGACGGGAAAAGACGGAAAGTACCTAACTGTACAGACCGGAACAGACGGAAAAAGTTAACTAAAATGGTAACAGAACGGGAATAGAGAGACGAAAGTAACTAAAGATGTAAGCACGGGAAAGAACGGAAGTACCTAAAAATGTACAGAGACGGGAATTAGACGGAAAGGAACTAAAAATGTATCAGACGGGAACAGAACGGAAAGTACCTAAAATGTACATGACGGGAACAAGACGAAAGTTACCTGACAATGTCCAGCCGGGAACAGACGGAAAGACTAAAATGTACAGACGGGACAGACGGAAAGTACCTAAAATGTACAGACGGGAACAGACGGAAAGTACCTAAAATGTACAGACGGGAACAGACGGAAAGTACCTAAAATGTACAGACGGGAACAGACGGAAAGTACCTAAAATGTACAGACGGGAACAGACGGAAAGTACCTAAAATGTACAGACGGGAACAGACGGAAAGTACCTAAAATGTACAGACGGAACAGACGGAAAAGTAAACCTAAAAGTACAGACTGGGAACCATACGGAAAGAAGTACATAAAATGTACAGACGGTGAACAGACGGAAAGTAACCTGAAATGTACAGACGGGAATACATACGGAAAGTACCTCTAAAAAATGGTACAGACTGGGAAACAGGACAGGAAAGTACCTAAAATTGTAGAACGGGAACAGACAGGAAAGTAAACCTAAAATGTACAGACGGGAACACGACAGAAAGTAACCTAAAATATGGTTAACAAAGACGGGAACAAGACGGAAAGTTACCTAAAAGGTAAACAGACGGGAAGCAGAGAGAGTAACCTAAAATGGTACAGACGGGAACCGACGGCAAGTACCTAAAATATGTACAAACCGAACAGACGGAAAGTACCTAAAATGTACAAGAGGGAACGAGGAGGAGGTACCTAAAATGTAGAGAACCGGGAACAAACGGAAGTACCTAAATGTAACAAAGACATAAGGAGGAAAGGTACCTAAAATGTACAGACGGGAACCTAAGGAAAGTACCTAAAAATGTAGGAGACGGGGGAACAGACGGAAAGGTACCTAAAATGTACACGGAACAGCCGGAAAGTACCTAAAAGTACGACGGGAGACCTAAGAAAGTACCTAAAATGTAGAAGAACGGATTCAAGACGGGAAAGTCCTAAAATGTACCAACGGGAAAGAAGGAGGAAGTACCTAAATGTACAGGACGGAACATAAGAAGTCCTAAAATGTACAGACGGGAACAGAGGAAAGTTACTAAAATGTACAGACGGGAACATAGGTGAAGTACAAAATGTACCAGGGACGGAACATAAAGGAAAGTACCTAAAATGTCAGACGGAACGACGGAGACTAAAATTTACAAATGGGTCAGAACAAGAAAGTACCTAAATGTACAGACGGGAACAGAACGGAAAAGTACCTTAAAATGTACGACGGGAACATAAGGAAAGGTACATGTACAGACGGAACAGTAAGAAGTACCTAAAATGTACGACGGGACATAAGGAAAGTACAAAAATGTTACAGACGGGGAACAATTGAAATAAACCCTAAAATGTACAGACGGGTGAACTGACGGGAAGACTAATAGAATGTCCAGACGGGAACATAAGGAAAGTAAAACCTAAAATGTCAGAAACGGGAAAACAGCGGAAAGTACCTAAAATGTACAGACGGGAACAGACCGGAAAGTACTAAAATGTAGAGAACGGGAATCAGACGGAAAGTACCTAAAATGTACAGACGGGAACAAAAGGAAAGTACCTAAAATGTACAGACGGGAACATAAGGAAAGTACCTAAAATGTACAGACGGGAACAAAAGGAAAGTACCTAAAATGTACAGACGGGAACAACCGAAAGTAATAAAATGTACAAAGAAAAACCTGAAAACAGACGGAAAGGAAAGTAATAAAATGTTACAAATGTGAACAGACGGAAAGTACCTAAATTACAGACGGGAAAACATAAGAAATACCCAAAATGTAGAAGGACAGGATCCTGAACGAAAGGGTACCTAAAATTTACAAACGGGGAAACATAGGTAAAGTAACCAAAAATGTACAGACCTGGGAACATTAAAAAAGGAAAGTACCTAAAATGTACAGACGGGTAAAAACGGAGTACCTAAAAAACATGTAAGAACGGAAACCTAGGACGGAAGGGGAAAGACGGTAAAATAAAATTACAGACGGGAACAAAAGGAAAGTACCTTAAAATGGGGACAGGACCGGGTCAAGGAAAGTACCTAAAATGTCAGACGGGGAACAGACAAAAGTTACCTAAAATGTCCAGACGGGACATAAGGAAATTTTAAAAACCCCCCCTTTTTTAAAATACAGACGGGAAAAAACATATGGAAAGTAAACCTAAAATGTACAGACGGGAACATACGGAAAGTACCTAAAATGTACACAGACGGGAAAGACATAAGGAAAGGTACCGGAAAATGGTACGACGGGAACAGACGGAAAGGTACCTAAATGTACAGCCAGTGACGGGAAGGAAAATACTAAAATGTAGTACGGGAAACAGACGGAAAGTACCAAATGTAAAACAGATGGGAAATATACGGAAAGTACCTAAAATGTACAGACGGGAACAAAAGGAAAGTACCTAAAATGTACAGACGGGAACAGACGGAAAGTACCTAAAATGTACAGACGGGAACATAAGGAAAGTACCTAAAATGTACAGACGGGAACATAAGGAAAGTACCTAAAATGTACAGACGGGAACATAAGGAAAGTACCTAAAATGTACAGACGGGAACAAAAGGAAAGTACCTAAAATGTACAGACGGGAACATAAGGAAAGTACCTAAATGTATCAGACGGGAAACAGACCGGAAAGTACCTAAAATGTACAGACGGGAACAAAAGGAAAGTACCTAAAATGTACAGACGGGAACATAAGGAAAGTACCTAAAATGTACAGACGGGAACAAAAGGAAAGTACCTAAAATGTACAGGACGGAACATGAAAGTACCTAAAATGTCAGATGGGAAAACAGACGGAAAAGTACCCGTGTTTACAGACGGGAACTGACGGAAAGAGTACGGCTCCAAAATGTACAAGACTGGGACATAAAGGAAAGTACCTAAAATGTACAGACGGGAACAAAAGGAAAGTACCTAAAATGTACAGACGGGAACATAAGGAAAGTACCTAAAATGTACAGACGGGAACATAAGGAAAGTACCTAAAAATACAGACGGGAAACAGGGAAACCGGAAACGTACTATGTAAAGGACGGGAACATAAGGAGTACTAAAATGTACCAGACGGGAACAGGCCGGAAAGTAACTAAAATGTACAAATGACGGGAAACCCAAATAGGGAAAGGGTTAAACCTAAAATCCGTACAGCGGGAACAGGCCGGAAAGTAAAACCTAAAAGTACAGAGGGAACATAAGGAAAAGTACTCTAAAATAAAATACAGAACGGGAAACTAAGGGAAAGTAACCCTAAAATTGTACAGACGGGAACAGGAAAGGAAAAGTACCTAAAAAATGTACAAGGGGAAACGGGAACAAATAAGGAAAGTAAACCCTAAAATGTACAGACGGGAACAGGAAAGGAAAGTACCAAAAATTTTAAAGAATGGACAGGGAAGGAAAGTACCTAAAAGTGTAACAAAAAGACGGGAAATAAGGAAAGTACCCTAAAATGTACAAGGGAACGGGAAACCAAATACGGGAAAGTACCTAAAAATGTAACAGACGGGGAACATAAGGAAAGTAAAACCCTAAAATGTACAAGACGGAAACAGGACGGAAAGGTACCAAAATGTACAGGACGGGAACAAAGGAAACCGGAACGTACCTAAATGTACAGAACGGGAAACAGGAAACCTAAAGTACCTAAAAGTAACAGGGGAACGGGAACAATAAGGAAAAGTACTAAAAGTACGACGGGAACATAAGGAAAGTACCTAAAATGTACAGTACGGGACATAAGGAAAGTACCAAAATAAAACTGTACAACGGGAAACGGGAACCTAGGAAAGTACCTAAAAAATGTAAGGAAAGACGGGAACATAATGAAAGTAACCAAAACTAAAATGTACGACGGGACAAATAAGGGAGTACCTAAAAATGTACAACGGGAACAACCGAAAGTACCCTAAAAATGTACTAAGACGGGAACAGACGGAAAGTACCTAAAATGTACAGACGGGAACAGACAGAAAGTACCTAAAATGTACAGACGGGAAAAAAAGGGAGTAGAAAACCTAAAATATACGACGGGAAAATATGGAAGAGCAAACCTAAATGTGCAGATAAGAAAAAACGTAAAAGAAGACCAAAAATGAACAGACAGGAAAATATGGAATAGAAGACCTAAAACGTACAGACGGGAAAATATAGAAGCCATTAAAAGAGTTGCTCACACCTAAGATGAAAATCTTACATACAAACAAGCAAACCTGAAGAAGTGAAGCATGGTATATATTTAATAGACAATGTATAAAAAGTCTCTCTCCGTTATATAATATCTAATAAATAAAATTACGTCACAAGCTCACAGCACAGAGGTATGGGAAAGCCTCACAGAAATTCAAATTAGATTCGGGTATTAAGGAAATGAGCATTAAGTTTCCGCGTGGAGCCATTATTGTCATGCACTGTGATAATTGAATTGACAAATGTAGGCTGTTATTAACGACAAATTCCAAAAACGACAACGATCCAGTGTATAATGTCTCGCATAACTTCCAACGGGAACATAATCATTTGCCGAAAGCTTGACTGACGAATATCATTCCGTTTTAGAAATGATATGCGATGTTGGAACAAAAAAGTATTTACTATTCAAAAAAAAACCTGAAATTCACTGTTAGAAAAGACACTGACTGAGAAATTATTCATAAGTGTATTCGAAGAAAAACAGAAAGTGGCGAAATTACCATATAACATCATGAAATAGAGAGCATCCAGCAATAGGCAGGAAGTAATGAATAACAAAACCGAACTAATTATTTAAGGATAAAAATATCATAAAAGCGTAAATTTTTCGAGAATTTTAGCTATGGAAGTACTAAACACCTTAGAGAGAGAGAGAGAGAGAGAGAGAGAGAGAGAGAGAGAGAGAGAGAGAGAGAGCAGCATCTGGTGTCTGCAACTACTGGCATTCCAACACGAACATCTTCAAAGGTATACTACAGAAAGTGAAGCTGTGACATTAAAAGCTATACAGGGATACAACGAGAAACTTGCCATTCTTGGGAACATTTCTGAATTTTTAGGTTTACCGATCTCTAACTGTTGGGTCATGGATGAACACTGAACAGAGGCCTTAAACAAAAACAAATATTTTACACAAAAGGCCCTTCTTATACAAAACGTGTCATCTTCCATTCTTTCCCAATGACTGAAACATCTGAAGACGCTCTAATCAATCTTTTCACCTTCACTGACATTGCTCATCCTTTTAGCTCTTCTTACACACCATGTCAAACAACAGGCAACTCACCTTCTTATCTCACTTAGTTTCTACATCCACACTTCACTTCTATACAGGAGAGTAGATTCAACCGTGTTTTCCCCAATCTTCCAGTTTCTGTCTCTTCCAATCTTTCGCAAATATCCAGTTATCACATGTTATAGAAAATGTGCATAAATATTTTATGGCGATTTTTTTTTGCAGTCGCACAATTCCCAATGGTTAAGATTTCGTTTTTGAACTTCCTAATCTAACTCCTTGCATCCTCAATACTTACTTCTACAAACCTCTCCATTTGTAGTTTTATTTTTAGTGGGATAAATTTCCGTATTGACCTCCCTTCCTATATAGCTTCTGAACCTGTCTTAAATCTATTATCTTTACTTCCCCAATTTTTATCGCCAACTTTCTTCTCTGACTTTCCCTCTCAAACCTTCTTGTTTCATCACACCTTTACTCATCGCTTCTGTACCATATTCCTACCCTCTACTCTGTACTAACAAACACATAAAAAAAAAAATTTCCACACATTTTTTTTATTGTGTTATTATTACTATTTTTCCACGTTGACATTTGCTTCCGTCTTCGTAAATGGGACAAACCATAATTCCAGATCGTTGAAACAAAAGGGATTTAAAGTAATATATTACTCTATTTATATTAAAAAATCAAATGACCCTTTCCACATATATTTTTTTCAATTGTGTTATTACTATTTTTCCTCGTTGACATTTACTTCCGTCTTCGTAAATGGGACAAACCATAATTCCAGATCGTTGAAACAAAAGGGATTTAAAGAAATATATTACTATATTCTATAAAATATATCAATGCCAAACGTGACACGTGTACATAGGGAAGCGCCACCAGCCCCAGTGACAGGGATTTCAAAAAATAATTCCCCTGATGCTGGCAATCAACACGTACTTCATTTCATTTCTGGGTCAACAATTTCACAGTGTAAAACATTTATGTCCATTTAGTCAGAAAAACAATGAAATCTTTCTGGACAATTCGTTAATTTATTTATTAATGTGTTTATTAAAATTTCTCATTTCTGATAACTGATCTCTTCTTTCTGTATCTCCTATAACTATCTGTCACTTCTTTCAAATGGACAAAAATTTCTTTTGAAGATTGATTTTCTTGAATTTCAGTCAATGACACCTGTGGGCTTGGTCATATAATAATAATAATAATAATAATAATATATTATTATTGGAAGGAGACCCTCTTTCAAAAACAAAGTTTTATTGAAAGATATTGCTGCATCAGCTGCATTCAACTTGTAAATAGTCTTCTCTATTTTTCTAATAATAGCTTTCTCTCTGCTACTACAACTGGCGAGTATTGCACCGATATTACTCATCAGGAGGAGTCAATTTCGGGGATATTGCTTAAAATTTATTTATTTGTCACAGTAAATGAACAAATAAAAAATATAAGTCCATCTAGAAGACTATTTACAAGTTGAATGCAGCTGATGCAGCATTATCTTTCAATAAAATAATAATAATAATAATAATAATAATAATAATAATAATAATAATAATAATAATAATAAGTAGTAGTAGTAGTAGTAGTTAGTAATAGTAGTAGTAGCAGTGGTAGTAGTAGTAGTGGTAGTAGTAGTAGTAGTAGTAGTATTGTAATTATTACTTTTTTTTGGTTTCACAGTCCTCCAATTCGACTGGGTGGTATTTATAGCGTGGGGTTCCAGGTTGCATCCTGCCTCCTTAGGAGTCCATCAATTTTCTTACTATGTGTGCTGTTAACATCTAGGAGCACACTCTTCACAAGAAACATGAGAAGAGTATCGATTTAGGCCAACATAGATAGAGACGACAATTGTAATTCCGGTTGCCTAAGGACTTACATCTGCAATTTCCCCTTACTGGATATCATACAAGTTGACTTTTAAAAAATGACAGATGGGTATCAAAAGTTTTAACGTTGTGACAAATAAACGTTTCAACAACCTTAAGATTTAGATATAGCATACGATGATTATTCGTCAGATCACGTTGTATTTCTTCTTGTCTAGGAATGCTATCCTAAAGGTATAGCTCATATAGCCAAACTTCGGCATATACCAAAAATACGCTAGTGAGTTGTAACACTGACAGATCAATTAAATCTTACGTTGTTTACATAAAATGCAAAGATGCTTATGTTGTCTTTGATTAAAAAAAACTCACTGAAACAAACTGCATTATAAAAAAAACTGTAAACAGTAAATGAAGTTAAAATTCCTTTTAAAAGCAGCAGCTCCGAAATTACAATTAAGAAACATTATAAAAAAACTGTAAACAGCCAATGAAGTTAAAATTCCTTTTAAAAGCACCAGCTCCGAAAATACAATTAAGAAACATTAATAATAGTTCAATGATCCAAGTTTAATTTATTCAACCATTCCAAACCGGTTCTATACCTTCATAACTTTCTTCATCCTAATACTGAAGGAAACTCAGTCGAGACATCTGAAAACTTCAATAAAAAAAACTTTCTCTTCCTAAATACTGAAGGGAAAACTCGGCGAGACATCTGAAAACTTCAATAAAAAAAATTAAAATCTTTGAAACATTTGAGCGGCGACGCAATTAAATGTTCATGAACCGTTTAACAAGAATGGAATGGAAACTTCTATAACATACTGTTTTTTTTTTTTTTTTTTTTTTTTTTGATGGGCCTGGGGTGGGTAATGGATTACGGGGCAATCCATCCCATTGCAGCAACAATACGATACATCAACCATTTAAACACGTTTCTTTCTAAATCCGACTGCTTTCAATTCGAACAATGACCTCGGATGGTGATTATCCGATTTAAACAAGAGCTCGTAATCCTTAATGAAAGTCGATTTCACATTTTCCGCTTCGAACCGACCGACTGACACAAGTTCAAATGAAGCTGAAAGGTCAAATGGGCAAGAGTGCAGAGTCGACGCCGCCCAGAACCATTAAGGACAATAATCGTCTCGAACACGACGCTCACAACGGAGAGGGCGACCACAAAAGACCCAGCTTTTCTTTTCCTTAATTGGTCAGCCACCTTTAATTATGCACCTTTATTATATATATATATATATATATATATATATATATATATATATATATATATATATCTATATATATATTATACATATATATAC
>NC_087208.1:31439815-31444815 GCF_015104395.2 Macrobrachium nipponense | reverse complement strand
ACATATCCTTCGGGTCAGCCCTGTGAAAGCTGACAATTAGCTCAGCGGTCTGGTAAAACTATATAGTAATAATAATAATAATAATAATAATAATAATAATAATAATAATAATAATAATAATAATAATAAAATGAAAGAAGAAAAATTGATGAATATCAAGACCTGAAAATATAAATAAGAAGGATATGGGATATGCCAGTGGAAAGTTGTACTCATAATCATAGGAACACTAGGAGGCACGATCCCCAGATCCCTGAAAAGAAACCTGGAAAACCTAGATGCCAAAGTAGCTCCAGGACTCATGCAGAGTAGTGTGCAACTAGACACAGCGCACACAGTGAGAAAAGTGATGGACTCCTAAGGTGGCAGGATGCAACCCGGAACCCGACACTATAAAAACCACCCAGACGAATTGGGTACAAAAATAATAATACAAAATCAACCCTTCCGTGAGGCGAACTCCACCACCTGAACGAAAAAGAACGCAGACTTCAGACAAGTAACCTCGTCAAAGGCGGAAGCCAAGCAAAACTTCACGACAATGCAGAAATAAAATTCAGGCGAAAGAGCATCCGAGCGGAAGAAGAGTCGAAGTCCCATGACTCAGATTGACTGGACTGCGGATGCTGCAGTGATGTCCCAGATCCCACCTGGAGAATGAAAGGAGCCTTAATGACAATGGTCTCAGAGATGGAGGGAGAGAGAAAGCATCCCCAGCAAATGTAGGATAAGGGTCAGAGACCGGTTTTTCGGCAGTAGAAAAATGTGATTAACTAAAAGGGAATACCGCCATGGTTAATTAATATAGGCAAAGTACAGATGGCGGATACTGAAAGACACACACACACACACACACACACACCCAAAACATGAATCACGTAAAATACTTACGATTAAAACATTTAAGAACACTTAATCTTGACAAGTACATCCTTTTCCATACGTATACATATGACCACGAAAAGGAAATAAGTATTGATTTTCAGATGTATACTCATACCGGTATAACCTGCATGCAGTAATACATACATACATACATACGTACATACATACATACATACATACATAAATATATATATATATATATATATATATATATATATGATGTGATATATATATATATATACATATATGTGTAAATATATATTTATATACAAATATGTATATATATGTGTGCGTGTACATGAATTAATTAAGGAGGTGCCGAGCTCTCCTGTGATAAAGGAATGTGTGTGTTAAATGTCTCTTAGAATGTGTGTGTGTGTGTTTGTGTGTTGTGAGTGAACATACACAAGCGCAAAACCCCCACACAAACCCTTGATGCAAATCTATAAACACGCCAGCGCGCATGAGTGCATTCGCAAAAATCCAATAGGACACAGAATATGAAAAGGAAAAAAAAAAGGACCGATGAAAAAGACAAAAGGAAAACGTCTTTTCCTTTCGCAAATTCCTCGAGCGAGAAAAGTCTCCGTAGTTGTTTTCTTTTTCTTCTTCTTCTTCTTTTTGCAGAATTGCACAGGTCGTTTGGGAATGAGCACGCACGACTTACCCACCTTCTCTTCCTAAAGACTCAACAAAAGCGAAAGTTTTCAGTTGCTTAAATATATATATATATATATATATATATATATATATATATATATATATATATATATATATATATATATAATGAATAATTATCACATCGAACCGTGATCCATTTATATATCAATTCAAGCTACAAATGTCCTTTAATATCTAAATTCACTTTACCTCCCAAATGATATATTTTCATATATGTACCGAAGGGGAATTTTTTTTAATTGATAATAATTTCGTCCCCCATGGATCGAACCACCGTCCAAGTAGACGGGGACGAAATCAGGACAGTGTCCTGATTTCGTCCCCGTCCACTTGGACGGTGGTTCGATCCCATGGGGGGACGAAATTATTATCAATTAAAAAGAATTCCACTTCGGTACTATATGAAAATATATCATTTGGGAGGTAAAGTGAATTTAGATATTAAAGGACATTTGTAGCTTGAATTGATATATATATATAAATATATATATATATATTATATATATATATATATATATATATATAAGCTACTTTGTTTGTTAATATGGTTTTTTTTTTTTCTTTTTTTTTTTTCAAAATTAATTGGTGCTTAGTTTTATTGTGGTGTAAATATTTAGATGTATCCTCCTTATACAGAGAGAGAGAGAGAAAGAGAGAGAGAGAGAGAGAGAGAGAGAGAGAGAGAGAGAGAGAGAGAGAGAGAGAGAGAGAGAGGAGAGAGGGACACATCTAAATATTTACGCCACAATAAAACTACGCATCAATGATTTTAAAAAGATAAAAAAAAAAGTCGTTCTAGCAACAAAGTACCTCACCTCCAAGACTCCTGTGCCTTTCGAATTATTCAAGAGTTTTATACAGCGATATAAAAAAAATAGAGAAAAAATTCAAGAGTTTTATACAGCGATATAAAAGAAAATAGAGAAAAAATTCTACATCGAAAACAGTGGTGTTGCAATACTCTCTTCAGAACCTTATTTACGTAATGCACGGGTGGGAAAATGCTCAACAATGGACGCTAATCAATACAACATTAAAGTTTCACCGGTGTTGCAATACAAGAATGTATAAATAATGAGTCTCAGTGAGAGAGAGAGAGAGAGAGAGAGAGAGAGAGAGAGAGAGAGAGAGAGAGAGAGAGAGAGAGAGAGAGATCAGGATCATGAAAATTTTGAGAAGTAAAAATTTGATTTTAAAATCAAATGACTCGTTGCCTAAAAAGTATTATTATTATTATTATTATTATTATTATTATTATTATTATTATTATTATTATTATTATTATTATTATTATTATTATTATCATTAACGTAGTAACAGAAGTGGTATAAAAAAGTAGATTATCAAACCTACTGCAAAAACACTGTACACCTCACAAGAAGGGGAAACGTATGCTAAAATCTATATGCAAATATACAGGAAAAGAGAGAGAGAGAGAGAGAGAGAGAGTCAGTCAAATCCTACCGAAAGAAGTTTTTCGTAAGAGCTGTCATATCTTACATATTGTAAATGTTAAAACTTATACTGTAAAAACTGGCATACTGTGCAATGTTTAAATTCACAAAATTCATAATGTAAAAACTGTCATATTGTACAAAGTCACACAGAGAGCGACTTAGGAATGTCGTCCAATATTTCATAAACAATGTCCTTCATCGCAACTATATTAATACTTGAATAATACATGATGTCCGGTAAAATTAATACATTAAGAAAACTTTATGTCCGAACATCACAAAAATCTTCACAAACGGAAAGGATAAAAAAAAATGACGAAGAACAATACACGACTGATATACAGATCAAATAAAACACTTCAAAATCCCTGCTTATGAGAGAGAGAGAGAGAGAGAGAGAGAGAAAATACAAAATGAAAAGGGGGTTTAAAGGTTGTGGTGGTGGTGGTGGTGGTGAGGGAGGAGGAGGAGGAGGAGGAGGAAGAGATCGGTCGAAGGTATTACAACTTTCCCAAAACTTTCACTCACAAATTTTTCCTCGATAATCTCATTTAGTGAAGTCCCATAGTCGCGTCTCCTGAAAGGGAAAATATCAAAGTTCTCTCTCTCTCTCTCTCTCTCTCTCTCTCTCTCTCTCTCTCTCTCTCTCTCTCCCTTATTCGATTCCCATTTTTGTGAGGGTGAATATCAATTACTCAATATCCTAATCTACTAGTTTTCGTTTTGTCAACTCGAAATTACAATTTATAGACGTTTTATAGTTTTTTTAAGAGTGAATTTATACCAACTTTATAATTCAGAAGATGAAACTTCCTCATATGGATTGAACAAGCCTACTAAAGGGACCACTGACTTGAAATTGAAGCTTCCGAAGAATATGGTGTTCATTAGGAAGAAGTAAGACGAGGAAAAGGGAAATAAAGAAAAAAAGACCCCACTTACTAAAACAGAAAGAATTAACAAATCAACAAATAGAAATGCATTTAAATGCAAGAATAGCATTATGGTAGCAATGCCTTACACCTTCGCTTAAACTTCTGCAATAAATCATTATGTTGTCCTGCAAGTTTAAATAAAGGAAGCCATCTCAAACCTTTCCCTTATATCTGGGGTCGGAACCAGCTTGAAATTACTAATAAAGTTGTATATGGCAATGAAGGTGCGATTCAAATGGAGTTTCTATCCTTATATAAATACAAGGGACTTTACTTCAATTTCTTCTGTGCAAATACATGTGATTAAAACGGAGTTTCTATCTTCACATGCAAGGGAATTTACTTCAATTTCTCGAGTGTGTAAATGTGGTAGTATTGGTAAATCTAATGACTTGTACGATGCTGAAATAGCAAGCGAAGCATAATTCTCCAAACTGCATAACGGAAAGAGTAATTAATCTCAATTATGACAATAACGGTGAAAACAGAACACGGAGTCAAAAATTAGTAGAAGAGACAAAGGGTAAGTGTGAAACACAAACAATAAAATGCGCTAAATTTCTTCGGAGCTATCGAGTTTTCATTACCAACGTATAATGGCGTATAAAACCATCAGTCATGATCGGTACCATTTCAGTTGCTCACCAGATACGGTAGAGTGAGGGGTCGTTCCATGCCTGCGGAGAGTGCTGCCAGATGCACGATCCACGACTAACTTTAGCCTTAGATGAAATAAAAGCTACTGAAGTTAGAAGGATGCAATTTGATATGTTTGATGATTGAAGGGTGGACGATCAACATACCAATTTGCAGCCCTCTAGCCTCAGTAGTTTTTCTGATCTGTAGGCGGACAGAATAAAGAGCGGACGGACGGACAGGCAAAGCTGGCACGATAGTTTTCTTCTTATTGTATAAACAATAAGGAAAATGTCAATATTAAAGGATATTTTGAAAACCAAAAACATTGAGATTCGAATAAATTAAGCTATACAAAGAAATATTTCATTAGAATCTTACACACAAGGTAATTTCATCGTGCCTG
>NC_087208.1:31364815-31434815 GCF_015104395.2 Macrobrachium nipponense | reverse complement strand
TGAACTGCAGAACAAGAGGACTGACGGAAACGGAGCCATTTGATATCACGAGAAGGAGTACAAACTGTAAGCCACGCGACTATATAGTATTACGGCGTTCAGTGACGGGCGCCTTAACCCTCCCAGCGGATAATTATCTAAAAAAAAAAATTAAAAAAAAATAAAGTTTACCTACTGGAGTTATGTCAACATCTTGAGGCTACTTTATTAAATTCTATAGGATTAATCAGTAAAAGACTGCACCCCTTTTTTCTTTGTAGAAGTTTGATGTTCCGTATACATGTGAAAAGTTTCTGTATAATATAATTTCAAAAATGCATAACATCATCATTATGTTTTTTTCCAGGAAACTTTTGTTAAAACTCTTTAAAATGTACGGTATTAGAATTAGATGTCAGAGCAGTAACCATTTTTAGATGAATTATTACAAGAAGATACGGCGAAGAAACACATTCATCATTATTTGTCATCAAAACGCTGTAACAATATCGAATTGGCCATCGCACCCTCCGCCAAAAACCCTCCGCACACACACAATGTTACTATCTAAGGAACCATCTTCTAAAACATTTTTAATAAAAATTCAAAAAAGGGCTATTTAAAGAAGTCTGTATAAAATCTATAGACTTCCAGGAAGTCTATGGAACTGAAAAGTTCCATCAGCAACCGTGAACAATTTCTCTCTCTCTCTCTCTCTCTCTCTCTCTATGTATTCGTCAGTGTCTTCACCACCGATATCCGGTTACCTCTCTCTCTCTCTCTCTCTCTCTTCCTCTCCTCTCTCTCTCTCTGAGTCTTCACTGCCGATATCCGGTTACCTTCTCTCTCTCTCTCTCTCTCTCTCTCTCTCTCTCTCTCTCTCTCAGGCGATTTGACACAAGAATATCGAATTAAATCTCAAAAGGATTTTGAAGTCAGAGAAATCAAACGAATTGACGTCCCTTTCCACCTAAAATGTTCCATCATCTTTGTGATTCCGGTTTTTGTGGTTCGTCATTCGCTAACTTAAGTCGGCTTTCCAGTGCAAAAATTCTCCTCCATTTTATCTACAGAAGCGTAAACAATTTTCCAACATTATTTCTCCGGGCGAAATTTGCATTTTGCAACCTTCAGACTATAAGCAATAATTTTTTTATATTTTTTTTTTTTTATCTGAGGTTGGCATTTGGAATAATATTTTAGGGAATCTTCTTTTGATGAATCGACAATATTAAAACTTGAAAAACTTCGATACAAAATACGAACTCTGAACAATGTCATTTCTAATTTTATTATGAACTGTTAAATGCCAAGGCCTCTGAGAAGATTGCAAGAATATCAAATTAATCATATATACAAACCGAAGGTTAAATGTAAAAGATTATTCCCATCTCAGTAAATATTTTCTTTGAGCACAAATGTATTATTTGAGAACTAGTAACATGATATAAAAACAGGAATTTTACACTTAATTTAAAGCACTTTCCCAACACCTACATACTAGTTTACACTTGACATTTTTTATCTTTCTGTAAAAGAAAACTATTGAGATGCCTTTTTGTCTGTCCCGCCCCCCCTCAGATCTTAAAAATTACTGTGGCTAGAGGGCTGCATTTGGTATGTTGAGCATCCACGTCCAATCATCAAACATACCAAATTGCAACCTTCTAGACTCAATAGTAATTATTTTATTTAAGGTTAAAGTTAGCCATAATCGTACTTCTGGCAGCGCTATAAATACCAACAACATAGGACAACTTCGAAACGTGGCTGAGTTTTATGGGCTGTGGCTAACACCGGACAGAGAACTCGATTGCGCCGAAGAAACTTCGGCGAATGTTTTGCTTGTTTTTATTGATTTCACATTTCAATACCAAGAAGATTATAAGTTGCCTCAACTATTTCCATTTCAAGTTTCATTTTTTTTAACACTGAAAAAAAAACAAATGAAATGGTTTCTATGTTCTCACTGTTTTAAAAAGAAAATACTTTACATATTAATTTACCAGATACAAGTCGTTTACCGTTACATAATCATCTGTATCTAAAAGAGGCAATTTTCCCTTGTTCTCTCTCTCTCTCTCTCTCTCTCTCTCCTTTTTCCTTTTTTTTTCTTTTTTTGCATCATCTTGCATTCTTTTTCTAACTATTTTTTTCACTCTCCTTTTCGCTAACAAATCGTTATCATCATAATCAATCTATCTTTTTCATTTCTCTTTACAAAAAACTTACCACTTTTCTCTTTCATGACAAATACCTCCAAGCCCTTCTCTCTCTCTCTCTCTCTCTCTCTCTCTCTCTCTCTCTCTCTCTCTCTCATTCTTCTTCTTCCTCTCAAAAGCAAATACTTTCGTAAAATAGTAACTTGCCACTTTTCTCTTTCATAATAAATCCCTCCCAGCCCCTTCTCTCTCTCTCTCTCTCTCTCTCTCTCTCTCTCTCTCTCTCTCTCTCTCTCTCTCTTCCTTCTACTCCTCCGAGGCAAATACCTTCCAAGGAATATTTCTCCCCTCCCTCGAAATCTCGTCATCAATCATCTTGTCGCGAGGAAGCCAATAACACATACTTCCCTGTTTCCAAGATCAGCGGGAGGCAGCGGCACAGTGACGATGCAAAGGACGTGAAGCGATTAAGTGACCCCCCGAAGTTGTAAGCGAAGGTTGTATATATACAAGGTACTCTGTCCCTGTGACTTGAGTTACCTCGAATTACTTACGACTGTTGTTATTGTTATTTTGATAATAACGACGTACGTGAAAATTGCCACGGAAGCCGAGGGCTTCCTTTAGCAGATATAAATAAATAAATCTATAAATAACAAATAAAATATAAATAAATAAAAAAACATAAAAAACATAAAAAGTACTAAATATATAAATAAAAAATATACACAAATAAGTCAATAAAAATAAGTAAAAAATTAAACAATAAAATTCAAAGTTAAATAAACAAATAATTAAATAAATAAAAAACAAATAAAATAGAAAAAATAAAAAGTACAACAATTTAAAAATAAAAAAATAAAAGATAAACACAAATAATTCAATAAGAAATAAGTGAAAAAATAAACAATAAAATTTAAGAATAAATCAATAAATAATGAAATAAATAAATAAGTGAACAAATAATTCATTTAATACGGCAACACTGAAAGATCATCGCTTGATCCACTTTGAAGTAATGTAGAAAATCTACTCTAGCGGTCTCTAGTTAATGATCACCACTGACGACGAGAAGAAAAGCACCACTCCAAAGGAACATATATAGCGCCTCAGTGGCGTGATTGGTATGGTGTTTGCGTCCCACCTTGGTGGTCGCGGGTTCGATTCTCGGTCATTCCATTGAGGAGTGAGAGATGTGTATTTCTGGTGATAGAACGTTCAACTCTCGACGTGGGTTCGGAAAGAATCCAACGTTGAAAGCCGTTGGTCCCGTTGCTGGATAACCACTGGTTCCATGCAACATAAAAGCACCATACAAACAAAAACAAACAAACAAAGGAACTTATCTGACAGAATTAGATCTCTGGCAGCTGCTGACATCCAGAGAGGTGAACATAATTCCAATAATAATAAAAAGAATAGGTACTGAGCCACTGGTGCACGCCGAAGCACGGAATAGAAAATGGACAGACAGTCTTGGTTATGCGAAGTTCAAGTTCCCAATGCACTGACTGTAACAGTCATTAAAACTCATTAATTAACTGAAGCCTCTTACATTTTGGAAACATTAACTTACACACACATACTAGATATATATATACTATATACTATATATATATATATATTATATATATATATATGTATATATATATATATATATATACGCGATTATATATATATATATAGATATATATATATATATATATATATATATATATATACACACATACTTAGCATGAAACAGAAAATAAATTCCAGGAAGTGATTCAAAGTTTGTGTGATGGAAAGGAATCCTTCGTCAGAATACGTGGCCAGGAGAGTAACTATAGTCTGCCTTAAAGTTGGTCTGACAAACGTTCGTTATGTCTCCAAGCAGCCGTTCGATATCTCTTTGGAAGGAATGATCAGAGAAGGAAGAGAGACGACATTAGATTTAGGTGCGAAGTTGTGGGATTTAAAAAAAAATGAGTTATGGAATGGCGGCTGTTCGCGGACGATGCAGAGATACTACATTTACGGAAAAAGGGAATGACTGCCAGCAAACATGAGCCGTGAGTAGGTTATGAGGGATTATGAAAACAAAGGAAAATGGGGAAACGAATGGTAACGCAGATGGTGGGAAGAACGACAGTTCCTAGCGGATGATGACAGGGCGAGAGCAAAGTTAAGCAACAAAATTGGATACAAAGGACATTGAAGAATGTGTGAAAATGGTCGAGAGTTTTTGGAAAGCTAAGGTTTATAACATAAGAAGCTGTTGATGTTAAGCGTTTATGCAGAACAAGTGGAATGAGAGGAATGCGAAGGATAAGCGTGAAGATAGGTATAATTGGCATAATGATTGGCATTCTGCTAATTGCACCAATGTTCACAAGGAGTGTAAGGGGCTTTGGAGATGAATTTGAGTATGGAAAGGATGGAGGATGATGAACTTGTTAAAAGATTGTATAATTCTTAAGTGTTGAGACGAATAAGGAAAGTGAGCGTTCATGTAATTTTTAATAATATTAAGCAGAGACTGTGTCGTTCCTTTTTACCGTAACCACAAACACGAGCGCGCGCACATTACATGTGTGTAGTATATATATATATATATATATATATATATATATATATATATGATATTATATTATATCGTATATAGTAATATCTTATATATATATATATATATATCTATATATAGGAATAGAGGTATATATATATATATATATATATATATATATATCTATATATACCTATATATATATATATATATAGATATTATATATAATATATATACATATATATATAATATGGATATATATATATAGATATATATATATATATAGTATACATCTATATATATATCGATATATATATATATATATATATATATGTATATATAGGTCTAAATATATATATATATATATCATATCTACATATATATACATATATATATATCTTATATATATATATACTATATATATATATATACATATACTATACATATATATATATATATATATATATATATATATATATATATATATATATATATAATGTACGTGTATTCCCTTGGTATATTGTCCAAAAAATCTAGACACAGCATAGCCTCCTCTTACATTTTAATCCATAAAACACGGTGGAATTAATTACCGTCGCATCAAACGGGCCCACCCGCTAATTAATCGCAGCCCTATTTACGTATCCTTATCAAACATACGGGTCACGAAGGGAGCAGAGAGGAGAATGGGGGGGCGGGGGAGAGAGAAGGGGGGAGGGGGTGGGGGGGGGGGGGCGGGGGAGGGAGAGAGCAGAGAGAGAAGGGGGGCGGGGGAGGGGGAGAGGGAGAAGGGGGGGGGATGGGGGCGGGGGAGGGAGAGGGAGAGAGAGGAGGGGGGGAGGGGGGAGGGATAAGGGTGATCGTAAAATGTGCTCACATTTTCCTTACACAGAAAAATAATGACACAGAGTATGATACCGTAAACCACTTTTTTTCTTTTTTTTTTGGGTCTATTGTGAATAAAGATGGACCACTCGTTTGGTTTATTATGAATAATGGTGGACAACATTTTTTATTTGTTGTGTTCAGATTTATTTTTGTCGTAAATATATACTAATAGCTAACGCTGCTAACACTAATTCACTGCGAAAAAGATGGCAATATCAATAATTAATAATAATAATAATAATAATAATAATAATAATAATAATAATAATATAGTTATGATTACGAAAACAATAAAGATGATGAGAACATTCACATAACATAACAGCCAGCAACAGCAGCAAAAATGTGCAAATCAATTGTATGACACGATGACCAAATGTATGAAAAAATAAACTGCCAAAGTAAGATACATTACAAAAACAATTTTGATAAATATCAGAAAAACATCAAAATCGAAAACATACGCCAGCGAAAACTCTTTCAACAAATTTTTCTTTTTCAACATAGCCAGAAAAATCCGGCGCTCTAAATATCCCAACCAGAAGAAATTCGGAAATAGGTTTAGAACCGCCCACTCACAAATCATCGTTTTAGAAAAAAAAGAAGACAAAAAAACATACACGACGTATTTCAAAAGTTTCCCCTTGTCTTTCGCCGGGAATAAAACTTTTTCGTATTTTTTCCTATAGATGAAGTTTCGAGTCGTTTTTTGTTATGGAATGTAAGCTGAAACGTCTCGACCACGATTTGGGGAACAACTTCTACGCGATATAAAACCTTCGAATCTGTTTGTTTTTAAAAGTATCTTTAGATTGATTTGATTCTACGAAATTTAGAGAACTTCAAGACAGTAAAAAGAGGGAGTTCGAGTGTTTGGAAAGCAGAAGTGAGGTATCCAGAAAACAAAAGAGATGAAATAAAAGGATCTGAAGACGGAACTTGGAGAACACTCCACGTTTGCAATAAGACTTGTCATATATATATATATATATATATATATGATTATATTTTATATCTTTATATATATATATATATATATATATATATATATATATATATATATATATATATATATATATATATATATATATATATATGGATACATATATATACTTATATATATATATATATATATCTATATATATATATATATATATATATATATATAATATCTATATCTATATATATATATATATATATATATATATAAAATCTAGAACAAAATCTCATAAACCGTATGTGTAATTGTGTATGAAGACACTCCCATAAACGAACTAAGTAAGTTTCCATAAGAACTACATATATATCTTACGACCTACTCTATCACGTCATAAAATGTTCTGAAAAAACCATTGCCCCTATACCACCTTCCTCCATTCTTCTGATCTCTGGAATTGCCTGGAACTAACAACATCATATTCCAGTTTCTGGAACTACCTGGAACCACAGACACCATTTTCCAGTTTCTGGAACTGCCCGGAACTAACATCATTTTCCAGTATCTGGAACAACCATCACCATTTTCTAGTTTCTGGGACTACCTGGAACTACAAACACCATTTTCCAGTTTCTGGAACTGCCTGGAACTATCAACACCATTTTCCAGTATCTGTGACTACCACCACCATTTTCTAGTTTTCTAGGACTACCTGGAACTACAAAACACCATTTTTCCAGTTTTCTGGAACTGCCTAGAACTATCAACACCATTTTCCAGTATCTGTGACTACCACCACCATTTTCTAGTTTCTAGGACTACCTGGAACTACAAACACCATTTTCCAGTTTCTGGAACTGCCTGGAACTATCAACACCATTTTCCAGTATCTGTGACTACCACCACCATTTTCTAGTTTCTGGAACTACCTGGTACTACAAACACCGTTTTCCAGTTTCTGGAACGACTAACACCGTTTTCCAGTATCTGGAACTACCATCAACATTTTCTAGTTTCTGGGACTACCCGGAACTACAAACACCATTTTCCAGTTTCTGGAACTGCCTGGAACTACCAACACCATTTTCCAGTCACTGAGTTCTTTGACTTTCTTCCGTCCCTAAGGTAGGAGAAATGCAAAGAAATTTTTATTTTCTTTTGTTTAAAAAGTTTTGACTTTATTCTGTCCCAAAGGATCGCGAAATGCAAAGAATTTTTCGAAAAATTTTACTTTCTTCTGCCCCAAAGGTTGGAGAAAGTAAATTTTATTTTTATTTTTTTATCATTTTACCTTCTTTTCTCTCAAAAGTTGGCGAAATGCAAAGAAATCATTTTTTTTTACTTTGACGTTCTTTTATCTAGGGACGAATTAATACTTCAAAACGCTAAAAAGCAATAAATCTGTCAATAAATTAATAACTGTCCTTAATTATCATCTTGGTAAACATCAACTATCCGCAGGATCGAAAAAGTATAATTAGTTGATCTATTTTATTTCAGCCATCTACGCTATACCTGCATTTATTGAGTTATATATCTGTAATTTCATATAGCTGATTAATCATCTGTAACTGTATAAACAAGTTTAATATCTGTAAATGAATAAAAACTGCTAATCAGTTGTAGACGAGTAAGTAAGACTAATCATCCGTAAATCATCTTTAAAACCCCTAATCGCCAATCATCACTAATAAGTACTTTATCTGCAACTCCACAATCACCTCTAACTACATGAATACGTATAAGCAACAGTAACTGGATAAATATGTCTAAGCCATCAGTAGCTGCATAAATATGTTAATCATCTGCCATTGCACAAGTAATGGAATTTGTGACATGGAAAGTATAAAGGAAATAGGCGAAAATTACAAACGTTATTCTTACATCATAGTGAAGAACACACAACCAAGGAGTGAACCTCGAATAACGGAATCGTGGACACTAGACGATTATAGAATGGAGAATGGATAAAATCATGGACTATCCTACCTGCGAACTGGCGGATGTTGCTAAGGTCTGCGAGCAACAGGCTGCAATGCTCTTCCCAGTTCATGGGGCAATATGACGGCACCACTCGACTTAATCTATATAGACACCACTCTTCGATTTGCGGTGGTCTAAAATCATTGCTAATAAAAATGCAAGTAAAATTATGCGCCGAAGTGTCTTCGGCGCAATCGAGTTTTCTGCACAACGTATAATGCTGAATGAAACTCTCAGCCACTGCGCATGAAACTCTCAGCCACAGCCCGGTGGTGGCCTGTGTTTTTTTGGCGTTACAGTGATGCCAGGCGCACCATCATGGCTAACTTTGGCTGCAATTTGGTATGTTTGATGATTGGATGGTGGATGACCAACATACCAATTTGTAGCCCTCTAAACTCGGTTGTTTTCAAGATCTGAGTATGGACAGAAAAAGTTCGGACGGACAAATAGTCACCTCAATAGTTTTCTTTACAGAAAACTAAAAGAAAAAAATAATGGAATACAGAAAAAACTACAATTTTATGATACTTAGCAAGAATATCGGGTTGAGTTACCAGAAAACTTTAGACAGTTTCCGTTACATAACAGCTGGCACCAATATCATGCTACCGATAACTTCACAAAACTTTCTGACATCAAAACTTTATAGAATAGTTTTGTTATTATTTTTCATAACATCAGAAACGACTTATATATCAACACCTTGACACGTTACATAATAAAAGGTATTCCGTACTGACGTCATCAGATTATCACTGACAAAATCCATCAAAGTCCCATATTGCAGAAGAGAAACATCCCTACACGGATTACGTTAAAAACATTTATCAGAACCACCTTTCCATACAAAATCGTATGGTAGTTAGTGTCGTGGTATGCCACTCAGATGTCGCGGGTTCGCGTCTCACCAGGGCGATGAAAAATCACCCACTCCGCATCACTAGTAGTTATAAGTCAACGACTTGTAATATGCAATAAAACTTGGGGCATAACTGTTAAAAGCAAAACTATAATTCTCTCATTAAAACTAATTGTGCCTATTTAAGTACGAAACTTATATCCAGTGGTTAGAAAGGCTGCCCTCAGAGTGAAAGAATATAGAATATCGCCATCTCATGGAGAAAAAAAATATATGGACCGAAGAGACAGACATAATCGCCATTACAAAACTTACCCAGACTCGATCTTTAACGAAACGTATGCATAATTCACAACCCAAACAATATGAGCAATATCATCGTGAATATAAAATGAAAATAAAAAAAATAACTATCTAAAAATATTCGAATGCGTGAATGGGCTGGGTAAAATCGTGGAATATCCAAATATTCCTCAAACATTAGATATCAACTTACCACAAAGAATACACGAAATATAATGCGAGCAAATACAATGAATGCGTGAAATTACTCTTTATTTGGTTTGAGATAATCGTATCAACAGATACTCTTTGTTCTTATATTTTTCCTGTGAAGTTTAAGGGACGATTTCTAATTTAAATAGCACTCTAGTGGAGCAGGTTTTTTTTTTCTATTAAGCACTGGTTGTCTCTGTCTAACAAAACATAAATAAACAAATAACTACAAACTGTCAACACCTTATTGAACCGGAACATGACATGGATTTATGGGACTCAGACACACCATCGAATAAAAGCGAGGGGAACAAAGAAGACGTATGACATAAACAGGGAGTGTGTGAAAGCTAATGCAAAGGGGAGGTATACAATCCCCTCCATCCCTCCTCCCTCTCTGTCCCCCCATCCCTACATCAATCAGCAAAGGGGCCACGTAATTAAAGCGGTGTTGTAATGCTCCCAAAAATCACATCTCTTAGAGGCGGGAGGCCTTAACGAAGTGCAATCAGAGAGAATTAATGGCACCTGTTTAGTCTCACATAATCTGGCCTCGAAATATTAAAGGGTAAGGTATCATATCCAGTTCCGGAGCTGTGTGAGAGAGAGAGAGAGAGAAGCCGATGAGAGAGAGAGAGAGAGAGAGAGAGCTCTCATTATGAAGATTGATATTTATGCACTTAAAAAGTCTATGAAAGCGTATTAAGGATAAAACATTATATATATATATATATATATATATATATATATATTATATATATGTATGTATGTGTGATATATATATATATATATATATATATATATATATATATATATATATATATATATATATATATATATACATATATATATATATATATATATATATATATATATATATATATATTACACACATACATATAATATATATATATATATATATATATATATATATATATATATAATATATATATATATATATGATTTTGTTGACTTGACAAGGAAAATTGTGTGATGAGAGCGAGAGAGGGAGAGAGAGAGAGTTTTTTTTGTTGTTACATAATTTACAACCAGATGGTAATACATTCACACATATTAGTTGCTAGTTGCAAAGGCTATAAAATAAACAAAAAAAAAAACACTTATACGTAAATATTGTAGATTCTGAAAAAAAAAACAAGACCATTAAAATATCAAAATGAACAAAAAACAATATGGAGTGAAAACAAAAAAAAAATAATAATAAAGAAAAATCAAAACAAATTAAAGAAGCCAAGAGGAAATTCTGTGAAACCGCCCAAAAGTTACAATACTTACAACAAAAATAGAACAAGAGTTCTTAAAAAAATTAAAAAAAAGAGAGAAACATACAGCGGGTCTGTGGCGTGCTGGCTAAAGACAAAACAGAAGAAAAATATTTCATTTAGAACCAAGAATGAATCTACTAATGACATCAATTAGCATCGTTGAGACTAATATTTAAGATGGCAGATTCTAATGAGAGAGAGAGAGAGAGAGAGAGGGGGGCGGGGGAAGTTGGATGCTATGTAAACCTAAGGATTACGGAGGGTAACATTTAGAGAGAGAGAGAGAGAGAGAGAGAGAGAGAGAGAGCGAGAGAGAGAGAGAGGAGTTGAAAGCTACGTAAACCTAATGATTACGAAAGGTAACATTTACAGAGAGAGAGAGAGCAGGGTGGGGGCAGGGATAAGTTGTAAGTCACCTCAATAATAGGATTATGGTAACATTTACAGAGAGAGAGAGAGAGAGAGAGAGAGAGAGAGAGTCTTCCCGACTATTTCTATTTCCCATCCACAACATTAACTTCCGGGAATCACAATTATAGTGGTTTTCATTATCGCCATAATTGACTGAAAATGCACCAATCCGTCCAATCTCATTTCAACTAGCCACACGTAAAATAAGATTACCCGTTTTTTTTTCAAAAGCCAGCTAAAATAGGTCGTTTTGAATCTATTGGTTTGGAATTACCCCTGAGCAAAGGCACAGACCTAAAAAAAAAAAAAAAAAAACAAAAAAAAAAAAACATTTAAATATGATATCTAAAAAAAGTTATTTATTGTCTTATTTTATTTTCATCAAACCTTACACTAGTTATAACATTAATCGTTAGGAACAATTGTATGGTAAATAAACATGATTACTGATAAATTTCTGAAAAAAAAAAAACAGAATACCCAGAACTATAATAATAAATAAGAATGAGAAAATAAAATGATCTTTGAGTAAAACAGAATACAACAGTATTATATGATACACGAAGATGAAAAACACATGAAAGTATAAAGCAATATCAAGTATAACATCCAAAGCAAATGAAATGATAAATATTGCTGAAGCAAAACCACAAAACTACAACACCTTCGGTCATAACAAAACAATTTACAATGAATTAAATTATTACTGAAAAACCCAGCGCATAAATACAGTAGCTCAGAAGACACACCTGAACCTATCAAGATGTGTGTTTTCCCTTCAATATGTCCAGATATTTACGGTACAGGCAAAAAAAACACTAGCTTTGCTGATACGACTACCAAGGAAGGTGTGGAGGAGGAGAAGGAGGAGGAGGAAGAGGAGGAGGAGAAGGAGGAGCAGGAGCAGGAGTAGGAGGAGGAAGAGGAGCTGGTGGTTAGGGTGCAGAAGAAGGAAAACTTTTTACCCAAAGGGAATGGGTGTTAGGAGGAGGGGGAGGAGGGAGGAGGGGGAGGAGGAGGAGGGGGAGGAGGGAGGAGGGGGAGGAGGGGGAGGAGGGAGGAGACTACGAAAGTGAAAAGGAAAAAGGAGGGAAGAGAAAAGTACGCGGAGGAAAAGGAGGATATGGGCACAGAAAAAAAAAAAAAAAAAAAAAGAGTAACTCATACGCCTTTAAGCGCCCATATATTTCCCCGTATTAGCAAGGGCCAAGATGGGCCAACTAGACGTTATTTGACAGTAAGGTGATTCACGGCTACTCAAGGAGGTCGGCTGAGTTTATGGGCGGAGAAAAATGTAATATATTTTTCTACCTGACGGGATTTTTTTGTTTCTTTCTTGTTTTTGATCATACACCGTTGTGTATACATGTATGTATATACATCAATGTATGTGTATGTAAATATATATATAATATATATATATATATATATATATATATATATATATATATATATATATAGTATATATATATATTATATATATATATTATATATATATATATATTATATATATATCTATATATATATATATATATACTATACATATAAATTCTACAAATAATCTGTTTAATATCGATTCATTTCACCAAAAAAATTACTTACACATAAAGGATAAGTACTGCTATACCCTGACCAGGATTTGAACATCACTGAAGGTGCCTATAGCAACACTCCCCACCCCCCCAACCCCACCCCACCCCACCCACACACACCTCTAACCCCCTATCTCCATTAAAGATGTAAATATACCAATCGAAATCAGGTTTCGTACGAGAATCGAAATACACTCGTCAATGTAAAGACAGATAAGTCAAAACACCATTTTAAAAATTATATACATTTGTATATGTATGTGTGTTTCACATAAGAAACCTATCAACCAACCCCCAAACCAGCCAGTTATTTATTTTATTTTTATTTTTAAAAAATTATTGAGATGACTTTGTCTGTCCGTCCGTACTTTTTCTGTCCGCCCTCAGATCTTAAAAATTACGGAGGCTAGAGGGCTGCAAATTGGTATGTTGATCATCTACCCTCCAACCATCACACATACCAAATTACAGTCATCACATACTCATCAGAAACACATCATAAGCCAGCGACCGTATGTGGAGAACAAACCTTCGGCAAATGCTGGATACTCTTATGAAGCACTTGTTAGGATTATTACTAAATAAGTCGCTGACTGTATTCAGCCTGTTTGTGATATGTGTGCGATGAGTTACCGACAGGTGTTTGTGACATCTGTTATTTTATTATGGAGACAACTTTATTCTTCCTTCTCAAAGAATCGTCGTTTTTCGCTTTCTTGGGGCGAAAGACTACAAACTACTTTGTAGTTGTTGTTGTTGTTGGGGTGGGGGGGATAACAAAGGCTAAAAAGATCTGAAAAAGGTCTTTCGCGTTGACATAAAAATACAGGAATCTTAGGATAAGATATTTATGATTTATTTACTAGAGGGAAAATACACAAAATAGTGTGCATGTTAAACAGTACAGAACAATTATTTCTAATAAAAATATAACATATTTATTTCAATTTTCGTTGGTAAAACAACGCTCTATTTGACCGTATATTTTAGCAAGCGCCCCGAGTAAGCTGGAAGTCGGATCATGCCTTGTTTAAATACCGTTTTGAAAAGCCCTTGACGCTACGGAAACATCTGAATAATTGCATTCGGCCATTCTACAATCACTCCCCACCATAGAGCAATCGTACTAATCTCATTTAATTTATGAACGCCTTAGCCTCCCTTGAGCGAACACCAGAGAACTGAAGAACCAGAGGATGGTTCCAAATGTAAAACTCTGGCACCGTCCGAAATTCATTTTTCGCCGTTATTTGCAGACACGAAATTAATTTCCTCTCAGCTATCACACAGACACACAGAAAATATAATTCTTCTTCTCCCAGATAAATGCAACGACCGGAAAATTAATTTTCACACAGCTATTCGCAAAGCCTTAAATATTCATCTTTCCTTTCCATTTCTGAAAAGGACAGAATAATGATTCGGCCGCAGCTTTTTCAAAAAGTGGGAATAAATATTCATTCCCGCCCTCACAACTTGCAAAGACAATTTGTTCGTTTTCGTCATTAAGAGCTTGTCAAATCGCCAAATATACCTCCCAAACTAAAAAAAAAAAAAAAAAAGAAACAAAAAAAAAAAAAAAAAAAAAAAAAAAAAAAAAAAAAAAAAAAAAAAAAAAAAAAAAAATACGTATACCTTCATTTTGACATTTGGAAAATTATTCTAAAAAATGATAACTTTTTCTCAGACTCTTTTCGACATGTGATAACAACCCAAGAGCCATTTTATTTTTTCAGCAATGTTACAGATGTAACTTCTCCCTTCCCTTTGTGCAAAAGCATGAACCTTTCGACTATGCTTATTGAAAAAATATAAATAATAATTTCTTGACGAACGAGCACATGGAACAGTTGCTGGAATTTTGTATTTGTGTCGATGTGAAGACAAACAACAAATAAAATAAAAAGAACGGACACGGGATGGAAACGAATTCGGCATAAATTCATAGAAGACAAATAAATACCGTTGAACTGCTCCACTCGCTGACTGCGCTTTGCAACTGCAACAGCAGTTATCATTTCATACATATCCGGATGGAGACCCAAAAACAACTGAACAGGATAATAAAAGCAAGATGGTATCTTATGATTTATTTAAATGTTAATAGGCAGTCTCCACTGCATACATATTTCATATTATATATATATATATATATATATATATATATATATTTATATATCTATATAGATATATATATATATGTATATATATATATATATATATATATATATATATATATATATAATATATATATATATATATTTATATCTATATATATATATACTATATATATAATATATATCTATATATATATATATATCCATTAAACTGCAAATGTCCTTTATTATTTAATTCACTCTACCTAAGAATTAATATATTTTCATATATGTTAACTGAAAATATATTAATTCTGGGGTAGAATGAGTCAGATATTAAAGGATACTTTGTCCATTTCCAAAGCTTCAAGCAATTGCTTACGTAAAAATCTTTAGTATTTTCTTAGCACGCAACTAAAACACGTGAATTTACAAACCATCAAAGGAATGGTAACATCCTCGAATACCACACTGTTCTTCTCGCTGCTTAAATCAGCGTTAGACTCCTCCATCAAGCATAATTTAGCTGCCCAAACAAACGAAACACAACCAAACAGACTCTATCATCCTTGTATCTGTTGAACCGCCCTAACAGCACGCTGCCAAACAAACAAGCACCGAATGTCTAATGGCGCTCATCAGATTCAGCCTTTAACGAAAGCATATTGACTCAAGCAAAGGAATGATTTGAAACAAGGCAATCTAATTTCGCTTTACGCCTATTACGAAATTTGACCTTGGCCTCTGCGCAACCCGACATCAGGAGTATACAATACAACATACAACTTCTTCTGTGTACCTTCCAAAAGCATTCCAGGATGTATAGAACTTTCTTTTATGAAGTGCGGTACAATTATGTTCTTTCAGCTAAGGCTTTTGGGCGTTCAAGAGTTATTGGTAGATTTCCAGTTCTTTTCTGGGTGGTTGGAATCATGAACTCGTGCAGAATTTGAAGGACTGTACTATCATAAGTATATTTTAGTTTAACCAGGCCACTGAGCTGATTAACAGCTCTCCTAGGGCTGGCCAGAAGGATTAGATATTTTTACGTGGCTATGAGCCAATTGGTTACCTAGTAATGGGACCTACAGCTTATTGTGGGAACCGAACCACATCATATAGAGAAATGAATTTCTATCACCAGATATAAATTCCTCTGATTCCGAGTTGGCATAGCCGAGAATCGAACTTCCGACCAGCGGATTGGCAGCCGAGCGCGAAAGCCACTCGTCCAACAAGGAACTTGCATTATCATAAATAACATTTTGGACGTTGATCATTTATGCTGTAGGTGCGTCATATCAATAAGGATTTAACTATGATAATTTCAGCATTCCTGTTTGCTATGCTTCAACAAGATACTACAAAGCATTTCTCACAGGATTTTTCACATGGGGAGAAAACTGTGAGAATGTGTGCTTCATCAACAATATTCTAAATCTCTAAAATCTTACCTCAGAATTTTTTGGATTACATAACGCCCAGTGACCGAAGGCATGGCAATAACATCTGCCTTTCTGATGACCACTTAGTGATTCCTGAAAAAATGAAAATAAAAATGTGTTGAGTAAAATATATCACAAAAAGTTACGTAAGCAATATTGCACTTCCGATTTCAATCTGGGCTTGAACTTGACAGCTCTCTTTGTCTAAGAAGCAGAGAGAGAGAGAGAGAGAGAGAGAGACAGACAGACAGACAGAAACGAAACGTTAATATTTTTAAACAAATGTTTGTGAAAGTAATTACAAATTATTAATGGATGACCAAAGCTAGCCTGAAACTTGTTACATCCACATACATACACGCATAAATACATCGTACGTAAGTAACACACTCACAGCCATAATATGTATATAGATAATATATTATATACATATATATATATGTATATATATATATATAAATGCAATGAAATTCTACCAAAACCGACATCATGAACCCCAAAATTGTATAGAAAAAGAAAGAAAAAAAAAAACTCATAACAGCGCCAAATGGAAAACTATTACAAAATGGTTAATCCCAACCGGCTGGAACATGACAGAGGTAAGGTCAATAAATACAGAACATATAAAACATCAGTTTGACAGGGAGCGAACACTCCCATTCACACACTGAAGGTAAACTCTGTAATGAAAACGATGCTTTATTTGCATCGAATTCAAGAGATTCTATCTATTTCTTTTTCCTTTTCCGTCAAAATGGGAGAAAAACGAGTATAAATACATTCATGCAATTCTCTTTCTCTCTCTCACGAACACATAATTATAATATATATATATATATATATATATATATCTATATATATATATATATATATATATATATATTATATATATATATATATATATATATATATATATATATATAATATATATCAAGAGCCAGCAGGAAAAATGAAAAACAGCAGTACCTAGCGCTTTCGTGTATTCTTGACACAACCTCATCAGGGTACAATATATAAAAGGATGATGAGGTGTCAAGAATACACGAAAAGCGCTAGGTACTGCTGTTTTTCATTTGTTCCTGCTGGCTCTTGATATACAATCTTCACGTGTTACTTGTGATCGTATAACATATATATATATATATATATATATATATATATATATATATATATATATATATATATATATATATATATATATATATATGAGAGAGAGAGAGAGAGAGAGAGAGAGAGAGAGAAGAGAGAGCAACGCTATTTAAAAATTAAAGTAGCATTGTTATGTGAACATTCATTTCCATAATAACTGTGTAGTTTTGTAATCCCTGAATGATATTAATTCTATAATAAACTCACGAATAACGCAGATGAAGAACACGAGTAAATAAAGCTACGAATTCCTTCTCTGGAGAAGTCACAAATACTGATTTAAATGGAAGAAATAAATAATAAAATATGTGAGCGTCAAGAAAGATATTTCAAGCGTTAGTAAATAACGCTGCGAGCTGTGGGAGACGTTTATCTAAAAGGAACCATATCGCTGAGTAACTGTGTACTATGTATCACAAAGTTAATATTATATATATATATATATATATATATATATGTATATATATATATATATATATATATAATATATAATATATATATATAGTTATATATATATATATTATCATATATATATATATATATATATAGGTTTGTCGGTTGTTTTCATGTTTGACTGCCCCGCCCTCCTCTACTTTTGTGCGGTGAGGAGAGGTGACATCTTGTATGTTTTGATTTCATCTCAGTCAGTCAGAATTTGGATAGCAGACCGTCAGGTTCATGATGACACTCTCGTCAAGAACGCAGCAGCAACAGCAGCAGCAAGCGCCTCAGTGGCGTGGTTGGTATGGTGTTTGCGTTCCAACTCGGTGGTCGCGGGTTCGATTCTCGGCCATTCCATTGAGGAGTGAGAGATGTGTATTTCTGATGACAGAAGTTCACTCTCGACGTGGTTCGGAAGTCACTTAAAGACGTTGGTCCCGTTGCTGAATAACCACTGGTTCCACGCAACGTAAAAACACCATACAAACAAGCAAACAACAGCAACAGCAGTATGAAATCACCTCGTTGATGGGAAGGCGAAGGTCTTCAAGGATTGGCGAGAGGATGCGGCTCTCTACGTCTATTTTGTATGATGAAGGACTTCAGGACCTCTACGTTTATTTTGTAAGGAGCAGCTGGAAGCTAATTTTACGTAACGGGACAGCGACCTGTGTTACTTCGCATGAGTTTGTGGCCTCTTCAAAGTATCAAGAGGATATGAAGATAATTAGCTACTATCTTATGTGAACCATTTAAAGTTTGAAAGTGTGACTGTTTTGATAGAGTTGTTATCACTGGTAATTTGCCAGATTGTGTAATCTTTATCCTTTGGTAGAAAGTCTACCTTTACCCATTCAGTAGAATTCGGCTTTGATACTCCTGTATATGTTAACTGTCTCTTATGTGGTCTTTGATACTTCAGAGTGTGTTAACTGTCTCTCTTATGCTGTCCATTACTTAAGTTATTACATGTATTTATGTTTTCTTGGTGATGATTAAGTTTATGGCTCTTGATGGGATTGTTTGTTTATTTATCCGTATTGTTGATGAGTTATTACATGTATTAATGTTTTATTGGTGATGAGAGTTTATGGCTCTTGATGGTATTTTTTGTTTATTAAATCCGTATTACACCAGGTAACATCAGCGATGCCATAAACAGCCTACCTAATAATAAATCGCCCGGCTGTGGTTGGTCTTCCCGCAGAGGCTTTCAAATTCTGCCATCCGATAATTTACATTTTGCTAGCTGCCCTATTCAATGCGTGCATAATTCACCAGTTTCTTCCAGACTCACTACTCTTAGTTCACTTTATACCATTAATCAAAAACAAGCTAAAGGATGCAGCTGACCCTGGCAACTACCGGCCGATTGCAATCACAACGATCGCATCGAAGATACTTGAGTCGGTTCTTCTTGTGAGACCTCCCCTTTGTACACACCACTGACAATCAGTTCGGGTTTAAAGCAAACCACTCAACCGACACTTGCATCTACATACTGAAAGAATTGCTGAACTACTACCTATCATCAGCCTCTCCTGTTTTCCTATGTTTTGTAGATGTGAGAAAAGCATTTGGCAGAGTAAACTACCTGAAGCTCTTCCTGAAGCTGCATAAAAGGGGCACACCCCTATATCTAATTGGCATTTTACATTGCTGGTTCTCCACACAGCAATTCTGTGTCAAATGGGGTAAAGTATTATCGTACACCTTCGGCTCCCTAAACGGGCTTTGACAAGGGGGCATTCTCTCTCCATACCTGTTTAATACATACACAGATGCCTTGAATGTCAAACTGAACTCACTCCCAATCGGATCCACTGTCAATGAACCAACTATGAACAACCTCTGTTACGCCGACGATATGGTTCTGATTTCCCCATCGGTGCATGGCCTCCAACGACTCATCGAAACTTGCCGCCAATATGCAAAGGAATTTGATATAATCTACAACGAAACCACGACCCAGCGCATGTCGCTGCTCCCGAGATCGCTTAAGCATATTGCAGAACCACAAATTTTCCTCGGAAACCATCGGCTGGAATTTTTGCGTGAATTTCCGTATTTGGGTCACATTATCACCGACGACCTAAAAGATACGGCCGACATTGAACAGAGGCGTCGTAAACTATGTGCAACTGGCAACATGATTGCAAGGAGGTTTACCTTCTGTCACCGAGACGTGAAACTGCTGCTCTTCCGCTCGTACTGCTACAGTATCTATGGGTGTTCCCTCTGGACGAACTATACCCGAGAGACCATGAGACCATGAGATGTATCACTGTTGTGCACAATGACATTCTGAGACGCCTCACAAACACTCCCCGCTACCACTCCGCCACACAGATGTTCTTAAGAAAACCCCACCTGGACAATTTAAAATCATTGTAAGGCGAACAATGTCCATTGGCTGGTAACCCGAGTGATTGATTGATTGATTGATACTATATTAATCTAGCATCGTGACAACTAGGTCATTGATGCCGAACTATATATAAAAAGACCCTATAAATTTTAATAATAATAATTTAACAGAATTATTTTAAAATATGATAAAGATACTGGCAATTATAAAATAAATATAAAAATAAATTATATAAAAAATTATTACATACATACATACATACATATGCACACACATACATACATACCATAAACATACGTACATGCACACTCGCATACATACACACACATCAATATCAAAGCAATAAGCAAGGCGCACACAAGCATTACAGTTTATCTAAAATACCAGAGTAAAAAGAAATCCAAACAAGCCAGTCATGTTAAAAATCCCATTTTGCTCCTAAAATTTTTGATAACTTAAAAACATTATTCTCCTTCCCATAAGTATAGATATTGATTGCGCTGTTCCACCAAACTGGGGCACTCAACCAGCAAGTGCATAACAGTCCAGTGGAACTAGGCAATCCTCACAGTATGGTTCGTGATCACGACTCATCAAGTAGGAATGTGTCAGCCTAGTATGTCCAATACGCAGGCGGCACAGAGCCGTTTCAAACCTTCTGGGCTAAAATCGTACTGCAAGGATTGATTGCAGGTGCAATTGTTCTCATTTTTACATTTGTAGTTATATTTGACCAAATATTTTGAACCAAAGTACTTTATGCTTCTCTCTAATTGGAGTATATAAATCTCTGCACGGCAGCTTAAATGATCTGGGCTCAATACGAGAAACAGCCTCCTTGGCAATTGCATCAGCGCGTTCATTTCCAGATATTCCAACGTGTGCTGGAACCCAACAAAATTCAATATTAAAACCCCTCCGCTTAGCTAAAAATAACCATTCCAGAATACTTAAAACTACTGGATGTTTGGAATAAAAATCTTTCAGTGACTCTAGAGCGCTTCTAGAGTCACAGTACACAATAAAATTCTTATCATTACTTTTTAAAACTTCTTTGACAGTATTTAAAATTCCATATAATTCTGCAGTAAATGCAGATGCATTACTTGAAAGCCTTCCACTACGCTCAAAGGACGGAAAAAACTATGCCAAAAACCAGCCCCTGCACTGGTTTTTGGATCCATCAGTAAAAACTGGGATAAAATTGTCATGTTGTGACATATGATCTAAAAAAGGTATAATAATATATTTATCAGAGACATTCTTTTTGGTTGATTGAAGTAGTTACAAAACTCTACTGCTGGGAATTTCCAAGGGGGAGTTACAGATGCCTTGACGGTAGTACACATTTGTCTGGAATGTTCAGGTTCATTGGAGGGTTTGATTTCAGTCTGAAGCATATGGACGTGGCATCTTTGGATGACTTTCATAAAAGCTATCAAATCTTCCATTTCTTAGCGACTGGCTACTAGGGATCCTGGAAGTCTTTGGTATCTGAACCAGCTTCGAGCCAGAATAGATTCTGGTTAATGTGAAGGCTAGGGAGCATTTCCCCCAGCATCTACTAACATACTCTCTATAGGGGAAGTCCTAAAAGCTCCAGTAGCAATCCTAATTCCAGTATGGTGAATGGAGTCTAAAATCTTGAGGCGACTTGGGGTAGCCGAGGTGTAAACTTCACATCCATATGTTAATTTTGATAAAACCAAGGCTTTATACAATCTCAATAACTGGAGTCTATCTGCTCCCCAGATGTACTGACAAAACTTTCAAGATATCCAAGGATTTTCTGCACTTAGCCCTGAGATTTAGGATATGGGGAAGCACCAGGTCACCGAGTATCAAAAATCATTCCTAAAAAACCTTGTTTCGTTAACACAAGATATTCTCTGGCCATTTACATATAAATCTGGATCTGCATGTATCCCTCTAATTCTACAGAAATGCATGGCTACAGTCTTGATGAAGAAAATCTGAAACCATGCACTTCAGCCCAGTTTCACTACCTTATTTATTACTATTGTAGATGACGTTCTGCTACTGACATACGTGCAGCTGCAAAAGATAAAGAAAAGTCATCCACAAAGAGTGTGTGCATAACATCAGCAGGTATTTGCTTTACTATGTCATTAATTACTAGAGCAAAAAGTGTTACACTTAACACACTGCCCTGAGGAACACCTTCTTCTTGTTTACAGACTTCAGACAGAACTGCTCCTACTTGTACTTGTGAAAATAAACGATTTTTTAAGAATAGCTTGATAAAAATAGCTAATTCTCCTCTTAAACCATATTCATGGACTACTTTCAGAATTCCATACCGCCACGTAGTATCATACGCTTTTTCCAAGTCGAAGAAAACCGTGATAAAGTGGTGCTTAGAGGCAAAGGCTTCACATATTGCAGACTCCATTCTAACCAAGATATCAACAGTGGATCGCATACTGCGGAAACCACATTGGGCCGGAGAGAAAAAGTTTCCTCGCTCTAAATACCACACTAAACGAGCATTCACCATTTTCTCCATTAGTTTACACAAACAAGATGTTAGGGCAATTGGACGATAATTTCCTACGAAAGAACTATCCTTTCCAGGCTTGACAAAAGGAAGGACTCTTGCTAGTTCCAAACATAAAGGGTAGTAATGTTCTTTATAAACAATTCTGTTTATTATACTGAGGATAAATCTTTTAGTATTCTGAGCAGCATGCTTGATCATAGAATATGAAATTTCATCAGGACCAGGAGCAGATTCTTTACACTTTAGAGAGCCCATTCAAATTCTCATAGTAAATGGAATATTAATATGACTCCTCTTTATTTTTGTTTGTGAAATCAAGATATGCTGTTCCATTTGCTTTCTGCTGTTTGCATACGGTTTCTCATTATCTTTTTTAGATATTTTAGCAAAATGTACGGGCAAACTCATTTGACACTACTTTTGGATCTCCTACATTTATGCCATTTATTTTTAACACAGGTGGTTGGCTAGGTTACAAACTTTCCGATTTTCCTATCTTCTTCCACACTAATGTGATGGGATTTTGCAATTTATGGAAGAAATGAAGTTTATCCAAGATTTTCTTCGTGCATTTTTAATTTCAAACCTAAACTTTGCCCTAGCCTTACGAAATTCTACCAGATAATAGTTACATTCCGTCTTTTTATACCTAGTAAACCAAGATCTCATAGTTCTATGGGTTTCATGGCATTTCTTTGACCACCATGGAACTGGTCGGCGCATAAATAGACCTGATGTTCTTGGAATTGACTGAAGTCCAGCTGCAAATAAAGTAGTAATTAACAATTCCATAGCATCCTCATGCATCCAAATTCATCTGCTGTAGCTTCGATTGAACTATGCTCTTCAAAATTTGCCCAGTCAGCTCTTTTTTTTACACTCCAACGGGGTAATCTTGAACATGGAGGACTTGATCCAGTGCTTAAAACAATTGGAAAGTGATCACTACTATACCTATCATCGATCACTCGCCAATTAAAGTCCATAATGGCATCGGCACTACATATTGACAAGTCTATGGCTGTTAAAGTACCGGTCTGTACATGGAAATGGGTGGGTTCTCCAGTGTTTAGAACACCAACATTTTCACTTTCAATAATGGATACAGGCAGTTTCCTCTCTCATTAGTAATTAAATCCCCCCATAAAGGATTTCTTCCATTCTATCACCTAGGATGATGAAAGGCAGAGGAAGCTGTCTGATGAGATTACAAAAATCAGTACTAGGGAAAGCTCACATTTGGTGGAAGATATACAGAACAAATTGTATATTTACCGTGCCCAGAAACACTTGCACTGCAACAGCTTGCAAAGAAGAATTAACAGGAAAATGCTTGTGTGGAGTATCATGGCGAACATATAACATTGCTCCACCCCGGTTTCTATTGTTTTGATTTAGATGTGAATGGTAAGCAACATATTTCTTTAGGGCAAGGATAAAATCACTGCTGAGCATAGTCTCCTGCAAAGCTATACAAACAGGAGACAACTCAAAAAATTAACATTTTGAGCTCCTCCCATTTAGCTCTCAGGCCCTGACAATTCCACTGAAGAAAATTTAAGAAATTACTTGAGTTTAGAGGCCTTGATAATAGGGCCTCTTTGAAGATATTTTGTCTTCGTAGGGTTGCCAGGAATTTGGGGAATCCATACTTTGTTTTTTCTTAGAGGAGACTGCCTGCCACCCTCAGCCTCCTTTCTTTGGGACTGGCATTGCTACCTGCATACAGGAAGCAACTTCTGGTTCTTGGTTGGCTGCCTCCGTAGCTGGTGTGCCAGGCTCCCAAGAAGCCATTGCATCAGCTAAGGAGGGCGACTCCCCACAAGCGGCATGCACATCAGCAAGGACAGACGTAAATTCCAAATTACTCACACCAGTCAAAACTGATGCTGCTTCTAAAGAAATTGATGCACCAGCCAAAGTGATGCTGCCTCCAAAGAGGTTGATGCATCAGCCAAGGCTGAAGCTGCCTCCAAAGAGGCTGATGCCCCAGCCAAAACTGATGCTGCCTCCAAAGAGGCCGGTGCACCAGACAAAGCTGATGCTGCCTCCGAAAAGGCCAGTGCTCCAGCCAAAGCTGATGCTGCCTCCGAAGAGGCTGGTGCACCCAGCCAAAGATGATGCTGCCTCTGAAGAGGCCATGTTGCTCCAGCCAAAGCTGATGCTGCCTCCAAAGAGGCCGGTGCACCAGCCAAAGCTGATGCTATTGAAGTTGTAGACATTTTATTTTGAGCTTTACAAGTTGTTTTGTTGCTACTTTCTGTTACATGGGATTTTTGAGTTTTTCCTCCACCTGTTCTAAATGAATTTGAAGCAGTATTTGAATTAACTTTCCTCCTTCTCAATTGTTGTCTATTTGCAGCAACACTTGCAAAAGATACTCCTGGTCTTATATATTTGTTCAGTACTATTCTTCTGGCTTCTGCAAAAGTAACTTTCTCAAGGACTCTAGTATATTGTATTTCTTTCTCAAAAAGGAAAACATCACACGAGTTCGAGGAGGACTGGTGTGCTTCCCCACAATGAATGCATTTTGGTTCAGCATGGCAATCACCATGCTCAACTTCTCCACAATTTATACAAATTGCAGGGTTTCCTTGCAACTTGGATCTACAGGATCCAATAATATGCCCGTATTCCTGACAGTAAAAACACCTCCTTGGTCTCGGCACGTACTGTTTCACTTTATATCTGTACCAAGCTGCTTTAATAAAATTTGGTAACTTAAAAGAATTAAAGGTTAATACAACTGTGGCATAGGACACAATGCCCCGTTTACTTTCTTTTTCAGTCTTTCCACCTTCAATACCCCCCTGATCTTTAAGTTCATCTTCCAGTTCCTCTTCAGGATGAATCATAAGGTGAGGAGCATATATAATTCCTTTGGTATGATTGAAGGTACGTGTGGTTTTACATTCATCTGAACTCCTCCCAGTAAACTCAGAGATTTCAATTTCTCACTTCTTCTACTGATCTAGTCTCTACTAAAAGCTTATTTCTACCATGTGGCAATATCTTAGGTTCCCTCCCACAGCATTTTACAATATCCCTATGTACTTCAAAAATATTCATAACTATTCCTCAAATGTAATGGTTAGATATTTATCAAACTCATTAGGGACACATCCTCCAGATTCTTCTAATGATTTTCTTCCTACAAAATTTCTTCTCCCTTGATGGGAGTATATGGTGCCAGTGTAACCACACTGGACTGAATAGTCCTTCCCATGTCTGGTTCCGTGCAATGGTCATCAGGATTTTGGGGTTTCAAGTTCCTCATAGAATGATATATAGCAAATTCGTCTAGGTTTTCCCCATACCCACCATGGAGCACATTTAGAGGATGCAATTCCCTTACTGGGGCACCCTAGGGGTACAACCTAGATATCACACCATCCAGTACCTTGAGGGTCATCAGTCCATCGAGATCAGACCCAGCACTGAATGCAGGGTTTGACATAAAAGTTTCCCCTCGCTCTCCGAACACGTTGGGTACTCCAGTTCTACGGGTGGAGAGGCATGCCGTCCACTCCACCCTCCTTCAACTCCAGAGAACAGTAAGAGCAGTCCAAATTCATGCTAAGGTCATCAACAAAATCCATCCGGACAGAGGAAGGAGAGAAATTGTGAAAATAGGAGGAGGTGATACAGAGTACCAGGATTAGTCAGGATGCTCTGAATTGACCTTAGTGGCATGGCAGTACCTACCGGGATGATCATCACCCCACCACCATTGCTCAATTCTTCATTGCACCACGCAAGCCCCCCCACTACAGCAAAGTTCCTGGTCACAAGGGGGGAACCCGAGTGAGAAACAGCAGCAACTCGCTCATACAAAGCATTCTAAGGAGTGAAGCAAGAAGATCTAAATTGTGGGAAAGATGGGAAAATGAGGCCTTTGTCCCCTAAAGGACTTAATCTCTGTATTGCCAAGATGTCCTCTGCAGATTTTGTCATTATTATATTTATTGCTGATATTTTATTTTTTCATTATTACTGTGATTACTTTAAAGTTAAAGTTTTTTTTGTCTACATTCAATTTTCGTATTTAGCCCCATGGACCTGAGTACTGTAACCACCTAAGGTCTCTGGTTGAAATTTAAGTTATATAATCTGTGCACTAACTGTTATAACTCTCAATGCATTTTTTTTTACCAATATTATTACTGTTATTACCAGTATTATGATTACTATCTTTTATGCTACCTCAGCTATTTTGTGGATAAGTGCCGATTACTCATTTTTCTTATGTTGTCTCATATATCCAGATTGTGTATGTTACTGTGTATTTTGTATATTCAATGTATATGGCCCTAAGCTGAAATAAAGGATATTATTAATTATTATTATTATTATTATTATTATTATTATTATTATTATTATTATTATTATTATTATTATAAAATCAGTATTGGTGATGAGTAGGTATACAGTTCTTGATGACTGCATTAATATTGGTGATGAGCAAAATAACGGCTCTTAATGATTTTTTATAATTGGTGTATGACCATTGATGAACTCCTTATTTGCTAGTTAATGAATTTATGATATTGCTTTTGTTTTATATTTTTGGTTATTGGAGTATTAATTCAATTTATCTATGGTTGAGTTTAATTTTCACTTGTAAAGATTTAATTGGTTGTTTGCTTTACTGTTAAAGATGTATATATAAATATACAAATAACCTATTATATTATACAACCCCTATATATATCCCTTATATATATATATATATATATATATATATATATATTATATATATATATGTATGTATATATATATATATATATATATATATATATATATATATATATATATATATATAAAAGGTTTTTGCCACAAAGGAAAATTGAAAAGCGAGATAGCCAAGAACATTCGGTCTAGCACGACCCTTTACTAAGGCATAACTGATCATACAGAGGAAAAACATAGTAAAAGTAGGCTTAATATCCAAACTGACATTCCCCAAAAGAATAATTTTTTTGGGAACATTTTTGTAAATTTCATGGTAATAAGTTGTATATGCCTCCTTGTTTTTTTAAAATGTATTGTTTTCTGGATGAATCATCTGTTGACCACGTGTTTTACTCCTCCAAGAGTGGCTGCCTAAAAATCTTGCCCTCAGGCGTTTCCTCGTTTCTGTAGAGTGAAATCGACCTTATTGCTAATCTTGTAATGTCAGTTTGGATATTAAGCCTACTTTTACTATGTTTTTCCTCTGTATGATCAGTTATGCCTTAGTAAAGGGTCGTGCTAGACCGAAAGTTCTTGGTTATCTTGCTTTTCAATTTTCCTTCGTGGCAAAATCCTTTATTTATACATAGCATCACGTTTTATATACTTCGTGATCAAGTTATTCATATATATATATATATGTATATATATATATATATATATCATATATATATATATATATATATATATATATATATATATATATATATATATATATACATATAATAACCTATTTTATTATACAATCCCTGAAATAATTATAAATTATCCCTAAAATAACGAAGTGTGAATTCCCCATAAATTTTAAGGGGTCCTCAACAGTGCCTTGAGGCGGAAAGGTGTCACCGTGGATGAATTATTGACGACATCCCTCACATTAATAGCCCTCATATCTCCTGTGATGCTTTGGTTTAAGGGGGCCAGACGGGCCTTTTTAATTTGGACAAAAAAAAAATTTGTACCTACCATAATTCTTTATTCAGGCATTTTACACACTGCTGCACCTGATCTGTCAAAGCAGAATTCCCATCTTGCACAAATTGATATGACTGTAAAAAAAACATTTTCATAATAAAGATACAACAAAATTGATAACCCCCTTAAATGTTAACTGTTCACAAAAACATTAACCACTAATAAACTATTTATCTATATTCAGTGTAAAGTGTTTTATTTCTTTCATAAAAACATTAACCACGAATAAACTATATTCGTTGTAAAGTGTTTTATTTCTTTAATCATAAGGTATCTGTTCACATAAAACTTAACCACGAAAAAACTATTTATCTATATTCGTTGTAAAGTGTTTTGTATTTAATCGTAAGGTAACTGGTCATAAACGTTAACCATGAATATACTATTTATCTATATTCGTTGTAAAGTGTTTTATTTCTTTAATCATAAGGTCACTTCGCAAAAACATTAACCACGAATAAACTATATCTATACTCGTTGTAAAGCGTTTTATTTCTTTAATCATAAAGTAACTGTTCACAAAAACATTAACCACGAATAAACTATTTATCTATATTTGTTGTAAAGTTTTATTTCTTTAATTAAAAGGTAACTGTTCACAAAAACGTTAACCACGAATAAACTATATGTTCGTTGTAAAATATTTTATTTCTAATTATGATTAAAGATATCAATTAAGATATAGGAGTATTTGTCATTCATTTTGCATAAGGAAATATTAGTTGGGGTCCTTTGATTCGTTATCAGTCTGAGTTTCCTACGAAGTGGATTAGCCTGACGACGCCTTTGCTTTCGATGTCCGGTAAAGCAACTCGCAAACATATACCGCTGCAGCCTCATCAGGCTAGCCACCTGATTTCCGATTCTGTTTGACGAATGGTATCTCGGCGAAACGCCAAACCACAGGAAATTGCAGCCCCAACCAATCTCCTAATTAAATAGAATATTCCCTTTGACTTAGCCTTTTTTTCGAACCATTCCAGCTGACTTATCGTTCCTCTCGAACCGCTGGGGATTTTCCCTAACAAATATTTTGCCTCTCATTCACGCTTCTGTATTTTTTTTTTTTTTACAAATATAGTTTCATCCTGGTATTTAGTTCCTCCAGAAATCATCCAGTAAATGGATATCCAGTAAATGGTGGTCAATAAGTAAAACGATCTAATTTCATTCCTACCATATATATATATATATATATATATATATATATATATATATATATATATATATATATATATATATATATATATAATGTGTATATCTATATATATATATATATCTATATACTATATATATATATATATATATCTATATATATATATATATATATATACGTTATATATCATATATCATATATATATATATATATATATCATATATATCTGTGTAATATACATACATATATACATATATACATATATAATAATATACATATATTTGTGTAATTAACATATATTTAATATAGAAAACAACGGATGTCTTTTTCTTCCTCTTATTGGTACTGATTCTATTTGGTTCCCACATTTACCTCGATGACCTTTGTTTCCCACGGAACTACCTCAATTTCGACGAATCAATCAGAGCAATGAAAGCATCCAATTAGGAAGCGAACAAACGAATACGATGCCTTTTTCCCACTCTTAATTGTTTTCCGTCAAGCGACTTGCGACTGGGAAATAAGATTATTAACTCCTATAAAGGACGCATTCTCTAGTCACGTTATTAGCCTGCAACTGCCGAAGGAAATCCCGGGTCAAGCACCCGCCCCCCCACCCCCCGCCACCCCCAACAGGGTTACTGAACTCCAATGCCACTCCAGCGAGGGCGAACTGCTGTGGTGTTCACGTATTCCGTGGGCAGCGGTTTCCCCTATTCCTCAGAATAGGGGAAACAGCAACAATTTTTTCCCCTTTTTTGACAACTGAGAAAGGTGACACGGGTAAGGCAGACTCTGCTGAGAAATAAGTATGTTAATTAGAACGAAAAAGAAGTCAGCAATTAAGTATGATGTTAAATTAAACAAAAAAGAAGTCGGCAATTAAGTATGATGTTAAATTAAACAAAAAAGAAGTCGGAAATTAAGTATGATGTTAAATTAAACGAAACAGAAGTCGACAATTAAGTATTATCTTGAATTAAACAAAAATGAAATCGACAATTAATTTGATGTCAATATAAACGAAAAAGAAGTCGACAATTAAGTATGATGTTAAATTAAACGAAAAAGAAGTCAACAATTAAGTATGATGTTAAATTAAACGAAAAAGAAGTCGACAATTAAGTATGATGTTAAATTAAACGAAAAAGAAGTCGACAATTAAATATGATGTCAAATTAAACGGAAAAGTTGACAATTAAGTATGATGTTAAATTAAACGGAAATGAAGTCGACAATTATGATGTTCAATTAAACGAAAATGAAGCCCACAATTAATGATGATGTTAAATTAAATGAAAATGAAGCCCACAATTAAGTATGATGTTAAATTAAACGAAAAAGAAACCGACAATTAATTATGATGTCAAATTATACGATAAAAAAAGTGGAGCTGTATATAAGTACGATGTTAAATTGAACGAAAAAGAAGTTACAATATACGTTTGGTGTTACAATAAACGAAAGAGGTTAAATACAATCACTGACAATGAGGAAAAATCATTCCAAAACTTTAGGCGAGGTAATTTGCAAAATGAGAGTGTGAAAATATGCCTAATCAGATTCTCTCCAGACAATTGACGGGTGTAAAAGTCTAATTGCAATAATCGGACTTACTACAAAAACTGACTTTATCAGAAACACTAGAATAACTGACTGACGAACTATGACATACGAGACTAACTGACTGACATACTAGGGCAAAAAGATACTTATCCCTCTGACTTAGACAAACAAAATAACGTATTCCAGTCATATAGGACTATTTATATCACGTACTCTGAAATGGACATTCTAACTGTCGTGCAAAATGATTATCTGTACCATTCAGCCTTTGCATACAAAATTCATACTTTTCTTCATGTATTTCTGTAAAAGGGCCTGTTGAGTGATTTCAACAAATTCAATTAATCTTTTGATATATTTTGCGTCTTATAACTGCATATTCGTGCCGGAATTCTCGAACTGTCAAGCGCAATTATATACCTTTCGAAGGAAAAGCTTACAGAGATGTTTATTCGCTCTTCTACTTGTCAGTTTCTTTACTTCGACCCGGCCACCTATGTAATTCAAACTTTTATTCAAACATTCCTTTCAGAACGGGTTGGCTGAAAAAAATACATTCAAACCACTCTAAGAATGAATACACGAAAATATCACCCCAATAAGAGGAAAATACTTAATAAGTCCCGTTTTCAAATACTGCCAATGCAGTTCAATTATACTCCAGACAATTATGCAAACAAGTTCATGATATTGATTTATAAATTTACTGACAATAATCATCCTCAAATGTCACTTTTCAATCCTGCCTTCGTTTTCCCATTATCAGTCCGAGTTGGATTTATCTTTTGCATAGAGCCTGCTTGCCTTCCCTATTAGGAATCTGCGGAAATCGTGAATTTTTGATTTTAGTAAAAGTGCCCGGCTCCCAACTCTCTCTCCTCAAAAATGGTATAGCTCCCTTTGCTAAAATCTCTCTCTCTCTCTCTCTCTCTCTCTCTCTCTCTCTTCTCTCTTCTCTCTCTCTCTCTCTGGGTAATTTTTCTTTTTTTAAGTTCTAGAGTGACAAAATAGTTTACTGCTCTTTCAAAGACTCTTGCTGATGTCCATCATAACATGCAAGACCCATTATTCTTTGCTATAATAATGTCTTTCCTTCAACATTCAAACATGCTTTTATTTACACCTTGCAAGAATGTACCTTTCCAATTTTAAAAAAACAAAATCTGCTATGCCTATTTAGGTATATCTCCTTAACGTCCATTTGCAGCTGATTTGCCTCTGTAACAGGTACTGAAAATTCCTCACACTATATAGATATATGTACTACATATATCTATATAGTGTTACGAATATTATGTAGTACATATATACATACATATACGTAATGTATATACATATAAAATTAGGCCTTTCCCCTTGCATGGTGTATCTCCAGAAAATACAACACAAAACTCACTACCAATTTCATACTTTAAATACTACTGCATCCTGGATGAATCACCCGTTCTGTAAAACATCCGAATCAGACATCACCTGCCAATAATTCAAAAACATTTTGCTAAAACATGAATTAGGAATAAATTCAGAGAGTCATTTCTTTCTCGAGTAAATCCTGTACCGCAGAGTGACAAGTTTCTCCATAATATTCAAATACATCACTATTAGGTAGATTGTATTGTATACTAAGATTGACCATCTAAATAAGTGTCAGTCTCTGCCACAACTACACAATTTGTGTTGTTCTCCGAATCACACATACACACACAATTCATCAACATCAATAAACCATCCAATTCTTACTATATACATAACTTCTACCCTGTCACTCTTGGTTTGCAAGGGTGCAAGAACAATATGAACAGGACTTACGAACGAAAATACATCCCACTCTTGGTTTGCAACGCTGCAAGACGAACACTTGCATGATAAACGAATAAACAAGCAAAGCACGTCAGGCTAAAATGATTCTGTATAATATACGCTAGACTGAATGGGGAGAACTTGTGATTGGATTCCGTGGAAATTCCCACGTTTTATTGGCGTCAATTAACCCTTATCGCCGATCTTATATCGTGATCTCTTTCTGATGTTATCTTCTCTTCTGCCCTTCACTTCTTCACTTCTATCCTTGCTTGTCTCAGGTACCTTCAACTATTCCCAAAAAGTAGCGACGTTCTAAGAAATTACGTAATGACTCTAAAACTTAGAATTTGATTATACGAAAATTATTACATGGCTACAACCTTATGGGGATTCATATTCCAAAGACATTATTGCTACTTGAGCAATACTTTGAGAAAATAAAGTCTCCCATTTAATACGCTTTCTATTTACCATATGAACATACATTTCTGGAAAAGTGAATACGTCACACGACGTACGGGCATTAAAACCGAGAAATAGTCAGTTGCTGATTTAGCATTAATGGCGGAGGCCTGCTGTTGATTAGCATTTACGCAGCGCCTTTGAAGTTGCGGATGTAAACCGCTCAGGAGATTAATACGTCAATAACTGTCCACCATACGGAGTAGGGCCGTCAGTGTGTACCTTGCAGTGCGCTTTACGCAATAATTAAGGTTTTTTGTAGCTTTCCTTCGACCCCTAGCTGCAACTCCTTCCATTCCTTTTACTATACCTCTGTTCATATTCTCTTTCTTCCATCTTCCTTTTCACCATCTCCTAACAATTGTTTCGGCATTATTTTCAGCGTTGAATGACCTCATAGGTCACAGTGCTTGGCCTCTGGCCTAAATTTTATATCCCTATAACAGTTCCAACTATGAATGTCGACGCAACCTTCCTATGTAAGGATTATGAATGATAGAAAATACGCATAGTACTAGAAGTGTAAAATCTTCAGAAAAAATTGAGCTGAAACTGTTGATAGGGCGAGTCACTTATTCATTGGCACTCTCTAAAGGATTGGGATTATACGAGCTCATTAGGATTAGGCACCTGAATCTATTTTATGGAGACACTGAATTTAGTTTAAGCAAAATAAACCATAAATTTTTAAGGTTTCAAGAAAATCAACACACACTAAAAAGGCTGAAAACATAACCTATTTATTGAGACGACAAGGTCATTAAACAGTTATTGAAGAAACTTCATTAAACAGTTAAACTAATTTCTTGAAACAGTTATCTAAGCAACTTCTTGAAACAGTTATTCAAGTGGCTTCATTAAACAGTTATTTAAAAAAATCTTTATTAATCAGTTATTCAAGTAACTTAAACATTTATTTAGGTAACTTCATTAAACAGTTATCTAAACAATTTTATTAACCAGTTATTCAAGTAAATTCATTAAACAGCTATTGAATTAACTACATTAAACATTTATGGATATAACTTCATTAGACAGTTATTGAAGCAACGTCACTAACCAGTTATTCAAGTAACTTCAGTAAACAGTTATAGAAATAACTTCATTATACAGTTATTGAAGTAACTTCATTAAACAGTTATTTAATCAACTTTATTAAACAGTTATTGAAGTAAATTCATTAAACAGTTATTGAAGTAAATTCATTAAACACTTATTCAAACAACTTGATTAAACACTTATTCAAGTAACTTCATTAAATAGTTATTTAAGTAACGTCATTAACAGTTATTAAAGCAACTTCATTAAACAGTTTTTGTCCTAAAATTATTAAAAGAACTTTACTAAACAGTTAAAGTACCTTCATTTAACAGTTATTTAAGTAACTTCATTAAACAGTTGTTGTTATTTGATTAACTACATTAAACCGTTCAAGTAACTTCATTGAACAGTTCTTCAAGTAACTTCATTAAACAGTTATTTAAGTAACTTCACTAAACAGTTATTGTTATTTAATTAACTTCATTAAACAGTTCAAGTAATTTCATTAAACAGTTATTTGAGTAACTTCATTAAACAATTATTTGAGTAACTTCATTAAACAGTTCTTCAAGTAACTTAACTAAACAGTTATTGTTATTTAATTAACTTCATTAAACAGTTTAAGTAACTTCATTAAACAATTTAAGTAACTTCGTTAAACAGTTCCTCAAGTAACTTCATTAAACAGATATTTAAGTAACTTCACTAAACAGTTATTGTTATTTAATGAACTTCATTAAACAGATCAAGTAATTTCATTAAACAGTTATTTGAGAAACTTCATTCTTGCCATCCCTCGCTTAACTCCATTTACACTCCAGTGCTGCATATATTGGGTTTGACGAATCTTTATCGAGTGCTCAATTCGTGAGGGGGTGGGGGTGGGGGTAAGGAGGAGAGGGGGGAGGGGGGGAAACTTCGTCGATACCAATTTCATTCATTAAACTTGGCAAAAAAGGCAATCCAAGTTTGAGCCACTGGGACTGCTGCTGCGTATGTGTGCGGGTTTTCCGTCATTTTTTTTTACCTTAATTTTTTTAGGCCTATTTTTATCCTCAGCCTCTCTGCCTACCGACTTATTTATGGTTTCCTTGCCGTCAAATAGCGTGGGTCTGGTAATGTATGAAGTCATCAATCATATGAAATTTAATTTTTATTAAAAAGAGAGCACTTATCGTTAATGAACAATGAAACTGACATAACAGGGGCCGCAATGAAGATTAACGGAAGATGCCACAGTGGATGTTTGTGTTTAGAGAGAGAGAGAGAGAGAGAGAGAGAGAGAGAGAGAGAGAGAGAGAGAGAGAGAGAGGAAACTTTTGGTAGATTTCAGGCCTCATGTATGAACAAGCTCCATATAATAATGTGCAAGTTCAATATGTGTATCTTTCCTTGAACAGTAATTTTATTTGAACAAGTTGAGACTCAGTCTTCATAATACATAAAACTGCGTTTCAATCAATCACACTACAATGAAAAAAATTGCTATTACTGTTGCCAAAATTCATAGCCGCCGATGTCAACAATGACACATTTCTTATCAGAATTATATATGGTAAATAAACATAAATACAAATACTGTATGAATATAATGACTACAACAATTTCATCTGTTATTTTACTCATTACATTATATCATCATCTACACTTCGGCTTTCAACATCCAATATGACTACTTCTATACTAATACTACTAATATTACTACTACTACTACTGATACTACTACTACTACTACCACTACTACTACTACTATCAATATCAACATTATAATCCCCACATCACCTTCCATTATCTACCACTACTACTACTATTAATATCAACATTATAATCCCCCCATCACCTTCCATTATCACCATCACCCTCATCATCAGACTTCATTATCGCGCATCATCCTCATTATTCTGAAGGCCACAGAGGCCTTTGCATTCCCTCCCACTCCATCATCGGCTCGGTATGAGAGATGACCCAGTTTTGGAACGCACCCTGGGAATTCGTGGCCCGCCAGACATGACGAGGGGGCGTTCCTTTTCGGGCATACAACTCATATGTCAGATGCCTCGTCGCTGTATTCCCTTTTTTATTTATTTATTTCATTAGTTAATTCTACTTATTTTATTGTTTTTTTAATTTTTTTTACAAATTTGATGCGTCCAGTGAAAATCTTTAATAATCTTTTTCATATTCGTTTTATTCGCTTTTTTATTTATTTATTCTAATTATTTTATTTTCTAAATTAATTTTTTTTTTTTTTTTACAAATTTCGCGCGTCCAGTGAAAATCTTTAATAATCCTTTTCGTATTTGTAGGTCATCGTTTACTATTTATTTTGGTTTTCTCTGGCCTGAGTATTAGGTTGCTTCATTGTTGCTCTGGCATTTACACACAAACAAACAAACAAACGGCACTCACATATATGTGTAAATATATATAATATATATATATATATATATATATATATATATATATATATATATATATATAGTATATATAATATATACACATATATGTGTATATATGTGTGTGTCTGTTTGTTTGTTTGTTTGTTTGTTTGTGTGTGTAAATGACAGAGAGTAATGAGACAACCTAATACTCAGGCCAGAGAAAACCAAAATAATAGTAAACGATGACCTACAAATAGGAAAAGGATTATTAATGATTTTCACTGGACGCGTCAAATTTGAAAAAAAAATTTAATTTAAAAAATAAAATATTATATATATATATATTTATATATTATTTATTTGCATTTATTTACATACAACCCATATTAGATACACAATCATCCTCAATCGAAATCTAGTAACGAATAAACATAAAAACGCGGCACTGTATGGATAAAATACAAACCTAGAATATAAAAATTGGCAATTTCCAAACTCCCTGCTGTAGGTCGTAGGCGACCATGTTTATCCATATGAAGTGGTTTCATCTTTGTAATAATAATAATAATAATAATAATAATAATAATAATAATAATAATAATAATAATAATAATAATAATAAAACAAGTTTTATTAAAAATAATGGTAGAAAAACAAGGAATACCGGATAGACCCCTGACGACTACGGCCTGTTCCCGACCTACGAAACGCACCTGTATACCTGTTGATGACCCCAGCCTGTCCCTGATAACCAGTTTGCCTTTGATAACACCAGCCCGAAATTCCGTTGACGACCTACAGCACGATGAATATTGGACAGCTGCTTCATAATACCAGCGTGCCAGAAAGACAAATCATAAGGAGAATTGAAAGAATATTGTACAAAATCAATTCTGTGAATTCTGCCATTATTTTTAATAAAATAATAATAATAATAATAATAATAATAATAATAATCAAAATAATAATAATAATAATAATAATAATAATAATAATAATAATAATACCATGGGACACCAGAGTTGAAGAGAAAGAAAGGAAAAGGGAAAAAATGGAAAAGTAATCAAGACCTGAAAATAGAAATAGGAAGGATATGGGATATGCCAGTGGAAATTGTACCCATAATCATGGAAAAACACTAGGCACGATCCCAAGATCCCTGAAAAGGAATCTAGAAAAACTAGAGGCAGAATTAGCTCCAGGACTCATGCAGAAGAGTGTGATCCTAGCAAACGGCGCACATAGTAAGAAAAAGGTGATGGACTCATAAGGAGGCAGGATGCAACCCGGACCCCACACTATAAAAATACCACCTAGTCGAATTGGAGGACTGTAATAGACACCCCCAAAAAAATAATAAATAAATAATAATAATAAATAATAATAATAATAATAATAATAATAATACTAATAATAATAATAATAATAATAATAATAATAATAATAATAATAATAATAATTGAAAAAGAAACCCACAAAATCACTTTGTAACTTGTTTACTTCTAAGTATTTACTTAGCAGTAAACAAGTTACAAAGTAATTTTGTGGGTTTCTTTTTCAATCTTCAGAAGAAAACTGAAAGAAGTTTTGTTTGGTTAGTAATAATAATAATAAAATAATAATAATAATAATAATAATTAATAATTAATAATCAAATAAATAATAATAATAATAATCATACGGGACAGCTAAGATCATTTTGAGTTCAAAGTTTTCGGCAAATTATTACTGAAATCCTCAATTTTTTTTATATATCGAAAGGAAAAACTTAAAACCCCAGGTTTTGCACCGAAATAACTGTCAACCAAAACCATCTTTTAAACTACATATCGCTGAATCTATTTAGTATTTATGTTCTATAAAAATTTTCATAAATATTGAATATGAAACATTTGGCGCATCTAACTATATGGAAAAGGGTGTACACATCATGTATAATTATGTATATGTATACATATGTATAGTGTATATATATGTACATATATACACATACACATATAAAGGTATAAGCCGCGAAGGAAAGTGAAACAGTGGAGTGGCTGCAAGATCTTTCGACTGAAACGTCAGTCTGCTAAGTAAAGGACGTCGAGTCGAAAGATCTTGTAGCTACCCCAGTGTTTCACTTTCCTTCGCGGCTTATACCTTTATTTATGCATTTATCACGTTCTAAACTTTCGTGATTAAGTTATACATACACACACGCACACACACACACACACACACACACACACACATATATATATATATATATATATATGTATATTATATATATATATTATTATATGTATGTATGTATAGAGAGAGAGAGAGAGAGAGAGAGAGAGAGAGAGAGCTTTTAAATGTATCACTATCCTTCATTTCGTGACGAAGAGAATGAGGAAACTCGTAAAACCTACTCACAAAAACACACTCTCTAGCCAGTACATGCAACCTTTTCCTTGTCAAGCTGACAAAATGGGGAGAAAAACCTTTCAGTTAGACTTAAATTAAATGAATAACCTTGCCACCTCGCACTGGTACTCTAACTAATGCCTCGATCTTCTGCCAAACAGAAACAAGAGCAACACAAAAGTCTTGAGAAAAAAAAATAATAACAAAAACATAAAACAAAGGCTTACTTTTGTTATGGAACTCCACACGCACAAGGAGAAATTGGTTTTCTTATACGACATAAAGCAGCCGTTACGTAAGAGCTAGAGGACTTTGAATGCTAAGAGAGAGAGAGAGAGAGAGAGAGAGAGAGAGAGAGAGAGAGAGAGAGAGAGAGACTAAGCAGTCGTTTGAAAGATGAAATGGTGCAGAGAAAACTAATTCTAAGTTTTTTTACGAAAAAGGTCTGCTTTACAAGAGAGAGAGAGAGAGAGAGAGAGAGAGAGAGAGAGAGAGAGAGAGAGAGAGAGACTATTTGAACACATGGCATTGTCTCTTAAAAGCATTTTCGAACATAATGGACCATCGGTGAGGACAGATATCATTACAGGTTCCCGTCCTTTCTTCAATGAAAGATTTGTACGATAAGGACAAACCCAATCCCCAACCCCGCAAAAAAGAGAAAAACCACTGTGAGGCAAAAGACGATAGATATCGCAGTTTCTTTGTCGTCTTCTACTGGGGCTATCGTTTTCCCTTAACGGAAATCTTGCCGATAGATGTTCAGAAGGTCTAATGGATTTTTCCTCTGTTAAACTTCTCAACGTAAACATCGTCTTAGGACGCCGCTCAATTTTCGATTCTCTCTCTCTCTCTCTCTCTCTCTCTCTCTCTCTCTCTCTCTCTCTCTCTCTTAGGTCCTTATGGTACAACGTTCATGGCTTGCGGCTGCAGAACACGAGTTCTGTCCCGAAACATTCCGATGTCTGTTGACCTAAAATCAATATTGCGTAAACAAACATTCACCATCAAATCATATTACAAAATTATGGAATTAACTAAGCAGATACTTCACTGCGTAAAGCTGCGTGCAGTTTACCTGTCTATCTACCTACCACGATAAAAATACCAACAATTTTAATACTTAAAAATTGCATCATATACGATCATGTCACATAAAGTATACTTCATGAATATATATGCAACAGAGAGGCATCCGTGTTATTAATTAAGCAATATGCCTCTTCAGATCTTCAAAAGTTACAAAGAGTTACAAAACATTCTTCATGAAATTTATTGAGGGCCTCTTGATTTAAAATATCTAACCAACTAATCTACAGTAAATTTACTAGATAAAGAAAATCTTTGGAAAAAAGTAAAAACACCAATGAAGACGAAATTCTTCTAACAGAGAATCGAGAAATTAGATTAGAGTGGATTTCTTGTCAGCGAAGATTAATAAAAGAAATGCGCTTATGTAACAATCTAATTTGTTTCCTTGTAGCTCTAGAGTATTTTAATCGAAATTCTACTTCTTGGTTCCAAGCACTTCTAGTTTTCTCAAAATGAACTTAATAAATGTTATTATACACAACTCTCCCGATCTTTCTCCCAGCCATTAAGTCGAGTTTGCTATTGATTCTCCTGGTTAACTGAGCCGTAAGCCAGCTCCCCCAATCTTGAAAGGCGGTGCTTATGGGTCGTGTGACCAGATATCATGGCCATTCAGCCACTGGCTCTCGCCGGCTGTTTGCACTGCCTTCCCGCTGACCAGAAGTGCCTGACAAGCGTCTTAGGTTCAGTAATATTACGTTTAGTCTAATATTTAAAAAGACAGCGTGCTTTAAATAACTTCAACTCAAAGCGAGTGCAAGGGAACTAAGGTGTCGCACGTAAAAAGATATTTCATTGATCTTTCTGTGATTTCCGCCAGAACTTGCTGATAAAATGTAGTTTCTGTTTTTGCCATAACAACACTACGCATACCGAGAAGAAAACACACACACACACACAAAACCAAACATATTGCTTATTTTATCTACATAATCAGGTATATTCTGGTCTGGTATCTCGTATTGGGGTGATAACGTGGATCCAAAATGAGGCAACACCTCAAAATCCGTAACATTATTCCTGCGTTTTCACTATAACAATTTCAAATAAGATCCACATGTTCAGCACAATAGCTTTAAATAAACTCTGGGTTGATTTAAATGCATGTTGCTATCATTAATCTTAATCTTTGTTTGAAGTGGCTGGGAAAATAGATGAGAGGTTAGTCAGAAGCTGGTTTATTTTAGAAGTGTTGGAATGTAGGAGATAGAAATCTAGAAATAATATATAAATAAATAAAATGGATTGCAAGAGAAAACGGGGCCTTAATATCAAAATACAGTATGAGTCTTTGCAAGAAATATGAATCCAGCAGGTAGGCTTTGGAAATAAAAAAAGCAGCACAGGATAGTTTTGAAGAAAAACACACAGCTTGAGTCTGCATGGAGAGGGTGAAGAGAACCAAATGAGTAAGGAGTACAACAAACCCAAAATATAGAAAAATATAAAAATGGGGTGTTGTAGGAAGAAGGAATTGATGGAGACTAAAATAATGGGTGAAAAGCACGAAACACTAAAATGTGTATCAAGAGGCACTATCTATCATATATAATATATATATATATATATAATATATATATATAATATATATATATATATATGTGTGTGTGTGTGTGTGTGTGTGTGTGTGTGTGTGTGTGTGTGTGTGTGTGTGTGTGTGTGTGTGTAGCATTGTGAAGGAAAAGCGAACGATATGCTCATAATGACCGTTCTGTCTAGGTGATGGAGAAAGGAAGGCTTACAGCCTTCACCCAAAAAAAGGACAAAGTGAGAGATATAATGGATCCTTAAACCGTGGGTGATGTAGTAAGTGCGATTTTATCTTATGCTGAACACGTTACGAGGACAGATTTTGTGGAGAGAGTAATTAATAATAATAATAATAATAATAATAATAATAATAATAATAATAATAATAATAATAATAAAATAATAATAATGTATAAAAAGTTAGCCTGTCAGGAGCTGTGAAAGCCTACGGTCATCGCACACCGCGTTTAACTAGCACAAACTCATACCTATGCCACATAATGTTTGATACCTTAAGAGAAGAAGAAATAGCACAATATTTCATATTAAAGAAGAAATCTTTGGTAAATGAAGTAGAATTATTTGCAATATCTTTAATTTCATTTTCCTGCACCTTAATTACTTAGCAAAAGAGGTAAAAAAAAAAAAATTACGAAGGCGTAGATAAACATCAAAACACAGTTACCTGCACTAACATCAGATCATACTATATATCGCACGAAAGTTTACAGTATTCAATTTTGCCTACGGAATGGGGCGGCAAAATTGAAAAAGTGATTGAAGGCGAAAGTTGATGATGTATACGGCGTATATTCGGGGGAATCGTTCCGTGATCCAGAGCTGTCGAAACTCAAATAACAAAAGTTATTCGTTTTTTCTTTACTAGAAATGAAAAAAAGGGCTCATAATTCTCTTTCTCTCAAAAACTTTCAATACAGGTAAGTCCATCTTGCTAATAGATACTATAAATCATACTCTCTCTCTCTCTCTCTCTCTCTCTCTCTCTCTCTCTCTCTCTCTCTCAGTATCTAGATATCTCCTTTTCCTTATCTTAAAATTTTAGTATTTGTTGTAGTTTAAATCTAATATCTCAAAGATGATTTTTTGACAAAACAACTATGATTAAGTTTCATAGTTTTGTAAACTCTTCTTCCTTTTTTCGTATTTCTTTTCTATTTTGGCCAAGAAATTTGAAAAATACATAACTCAAATAAATATTATATATATATATATATATGTATATATATATATATATATATATATATATATACCACACACAATATACATATGTTTGTGCATGTATGTATGACAAGGATTCGAACCTCTTTAATTTGGGCATGGTATCTTATTTCCAAGCCAAAGGGAGATCGACATTGATGGGTTATTTTATGGTTTATTACATTTTAAAACATATACAATAATGTTATATGGCGCACTAAAATCGTGTATGTATATATATATATATATATATATATATATATATATATACATATATATATATATACATATATATATATACATATATATAACATACATATAATATACATATATATATATCATATATATATATCATATATATATATACATTATATATATATACATATATATATATATACATATATATATATACGATATATATATATACATATATATATATATATATATATATATCATATATATATACATATATATATATACATATATATACATATATATATATACATATCTATATACATATATATATATACATATATATATATACATATATATATACTATATATACATATATATATATATATATAATATATATATATATACTATATATATATATCTATACATATATATATATATATATATATTATATATATATATATATATATATGTGTGAGTGTGTGTGTGTGTGTGTGTGTGTGTGTTTCTGTGTGTGCTCGCGCACGTCTATATACATATATACATACATACACACACATATATATACACATCTATAGCGTTAAGGAAGAAACAAGCGCACAAGGATAATAACACGTGAAACGAAGTCTGAGTAAAATAAAAAAAAAAGCAGAGGAAATAAAATCTACAATTTTTGTACAGTGGTGAATTGGGAGAAAATGGAATACCGAGAGAAATTTCAACAAAATTTGTCCGCCCTTTAAAAGCACGACGTATAAAAAATAAATAAACCTTTACTGTGTACAGAAATCAACCTTGAAAACAAGTAAATGGAGGGCGAGAGAGAGAGAGAGAGAGAGAGAGAGAGAGAGAGAGAGAGGAGAGAGAGAGAGAGAGAAACCAGTTGGGAGTTCATCTGCTTGTATTAATACATATATATATATATATATATATATATATATATATATATATATATATATATATATATAGATATTTTCTACTGGAGTATGCTTTTGTACTTATTGCTTTTGTTACTACGACATTTTCATGATATTTTCAGCTTACTCTATTAAAATTCTTTTCCTTGATGGATTAATTATTCATTTAGTTATCCTTTTTCTATATGGCAATAACCTAATTTACTAATTTAAATCAGTCATTTAATCCATTGTACTCATCACTGATTTTTTTTCCTACCTTCCTTTATTTATTATATAGTTTTTTTTATTATAAGGTATTATTATAATATATATATATATAAATTAATTATATAATATAATAGTAATATATATATATCCTTCACATATAGTAGACATTTGTTATAATAAAGGCCCACAAAAAGTTTTTATACTGTAAATACCACAGAAAGAAATTCTAAGAACATTCTCAGTTTGCCTTATTTTAACGGATTTGAAACCATTAAACCGTTGTTAAAAGCTTTTAATGTCAACCTTGTTTTTTGTTCCTATAATAACACACTAAAAAGAATGTTAATAAAAAATGGTCCCAAGAGAAAGCAACAACATAATATATAAAATTCCATGTATGGATTGTCCCTCATTCTATCTCGGACAGTCCAGCAAAGGTTAGAAGTAAGGCTAAGCCAGCATAAATACTCTGTAAAAAAAACCTGGGCAAAAATTTAATGCATTATTCATTCTTTAATTTAAGTGAAAACAACCACCGAATTAATTGGATTGATAGTTCAGTAATTGCATGGTCAAGAGATGTCTTATCACGAAATCTTTTAGAATCTGCTTTAATACAACTTACTTTTCATTGTAATTTCAATGTAGTCGTGGCCTTTTTCCATTTAGACCCTTGTATCTGTAACATGTTTAAGAATGACCTCAAAGATATAATTACTGACCTGAATAAAAAAATCGTTGCCTTAGAGTTTATTAAATTTTGTTGTAATGTATGTCTTTCATGTTTGTGAATATGGTTTTGTTTACCAGTTCCGAATAGCTGTCACCTATAATCCTTTAATTATCTGGAAATTGTATCTGAGATGATTGTCTTAAACCTTTAATTGCACCCATTGTTTATGCTTGTTTGGGAAGGTTTCTTATCTCCAGGTGTGTCGGATTCTAGGTACTAATCCCTTTATAATCCCTATCTGTCAGTTATATGAACCTTCTTGTATTGTCTTTTCTCGTACTTATGTCAGTATCTGCTCAGTAAAGGACTTTTAAAGTCGAAAGATCTTGCAGACTCCTTCGTTTATTTTTCCTTCGTGGCATTTATCTTTATTTATGGATTTATCACGTTTCCTAACTTTCGTGATTCAGTTATACTAATATATATATATATATATTATATATATATATATAGATACATATATATATATATATATATATATATATATATATATATATATATATATAAATATATATATATATATATATGTATATATATATATATATAATATATATATATATATATATATATATTCCTTCTATATGTGTATAAAGAATGATTTATATGTATATACTATATATATATATATATATATATATATGTATATATATATATATATATATATATATATATATATATATATCTACTTTATATCATATGTATATATAATAATAATAATAATAATAATAATAACAATAATAATCAATAATAATATAATAATAATAATAATAATAATAATAATAATAATAATAATAAATAATAATAATAATAATAATAATAATAATAATAAAGCAAACCTTTGAAACGCCAAGAAAAACTGTTTAATAGTATAACGCTCTTTCCACAATATAGGCAAGGAATCAATCATCTCTTTTGGCAGCGAACTGATAAAGGAGCTAAATTATACATGGCCCCTCGCACAAAAAACACATATAATATCCTGCCTTGTATGTGGAAGCTGAAAAACATCTTGAGAGAGAGAGAGAGAAGAGAGAGAGAGAGAGGAGAGAGAGAGCGAGAGAGAGAGAGAGAGAGAGAGACAGCAAATAATATAACAAGGTAATTTAGCATACAGTATATATATATATTATATATATATATATATATATATATATATATATATATATATATATGTGTGTGTGTGTGTGTGTGTGTGTGCGTGGCTGTGTGTACATATTTATTTATGTAAATCTGTATATGTATTTATATTTATATATATATATATATATATATATATATATATATATATATATATGGGAGAGAGAGAGAGAGAGAGAGAGAGAGAGAGAGAGAGAGGGCGAAAAAATAAAATCAACAACAGCATTTTTAACACGCAAGTTAACATAGACTTCATTTAAATAACCTGACACAAAAATCTATTTTTTCCTTTGTGTCACAATTTGGAGAACATGTCACCTCCTATTCCTCATCTCCTAAAACCACTTCAACACCAGACTTCATCACCCTAATCGCCACCACTGACACCACTTTCACCACCACCAAGTAGCCTGGAAGTCAGTCCATCATTGTCGATATCATCATCTCCGTCATCCTCATTACTTCGAGCACCTGACTGAATAGGTGTTTACTTGGGTCGCCCCAAAAGGTTCAATTATCTTGACCTATTTGCGCCGAAGCCCTGTTTAATTGGCCCGAGGTTCGGGCCAGGGACCGGGAATAAGAAAACCTTTAAGAGGAAATTAAGACGGGGGTGGGGGGGAGTGGGTGAATGAGATTTTGCAACTCGTCCCTTCGTTCTCCTGTCGTGGGCCACTAACCCTGATCCTAAGATGTATTTATCGTGGTTCTTCTCAAAATTTCTCTTCTTTTCATTCACTCTGCTAGGCGTATATTATTATATTATTATTATTATTATTATTATTATATTATTATTATTATTATTATTATTATTATTATTATTATACAGCCGCTACCAAATGAAGTGGCTAGCGGCATTTATTTGCCTAAGAGGTTTGAGGAGCACAGTTGGAACGTGATAAATACTATTATGAAATACGTTTTTAAAATAAAAAACAAAATTAAGTTAAGACATATAATTTCACTGTAAGGCAAGTGATCTCATTCCTACACGTACTAACCGCACCAAACTAAACAAATACATACATATATGTAAATAATATATATAAATATATATATATATCTAAATATATATAGATACTATATATATATATATATATAAATAATATATATATATATCATTAAATATATATATATATATATATATATATATATATATATATATACATACGTATATATATATATATATATATATATATATATATATACCCTATATATATATATATATACATACTTAGTATATATATATATATATCTATATATATATATATATATATATATTATATATATATATATATATATATACCTATAATATATATATATATATATATATATCGTAATTTATTAAAGTCCAATTAAATTCAATTTAAAATGCCTCAGGCTATCAACGAAGCCTAACCGGCATATATAATAATAAGGATATTAATAATAATATTAATAATAATAATAAAATGTAATAATAATAATAATAATGTCAACCATAATAATAATAATAATAATAATATAATAATAATAATAATAATAATAATAATAATAATAATATAATAATAATGAAGTTTCATTGTATTTTAAGGAGAGCCGGGCAAAGTAGCAAAAAACATCATAAAAAAAAATGGGCTGTGTGTATTATTCTGAGGCATCCTCGTTGCCTCGTCCTTTGGGAAGGAAGGAAGGGCATCCTATCCCAAGGGACACCTCCCGGATATTAAAATTCACCCTAACAATGTAACGGGGAAAAAAAAGAGGCCGAGATGGCGCTCTGATAGCTATTTAATGAAATAAGAAACGCCCCTTTTTCAAATGAAAGCTATTACAGGCCATTCTAGCAAGGAAAACACACACACACACACGCAGACACACAAAGAGAAAGAGAGAGAGAGAGAGAGAGAGAGGGTTTTCGTACGAGATACTTAATCAGGGAGGTGTTACCGACACCGACAAGGCATATATTACTAACGAAAGTTATAAAAAATATTTACGTTTATAGAATTTATTTTTTTACCGTTTTTAGAGATTGATTTTTTTATTATTTTATCAACAATATCAACGTTCATTTTTTTTTTCAATCATAAAGTTAACGTTGATAGCGATTGATTTTTTAATCATATTGCGAATAATCAAATTGTATAAAACTATTGATTATGATAACAATAATAACTAAGAGAAACCTCTTGACAGCCAACAAGTCCCTCCTCCAACCCCCACCATCCCCAACCTACCATAATCGAAAACCCTCCTTACCCACCCACCCTCCCACCCCTACACTCAGTGATAGGACAGACAGGAAGAAAGGAGTTAGAGTGCTTCTTTAAAACCTATAATAATTATAATAATAATAATAATAATAATAATAATAATAATAGTAATAATTATTAATAATAATGATAATAATTAATGCTAAAGATAAAAACGAACCACTTTCCGAACCCCCCCTTAACGATGTTCCTCCTCTATGAATTTCTTAGCAATAATAATAATAATAATAATAATAATAATAATAATAATAATAATAATAATAATAATAATAATAATAATAATAATAATGACAAGATAATAATAAAGATGGAAATATGACCAAGCGACATCAAATATCAATTCCGAGACTTTGGACAAAAAATTCGGTGGCTTTTGCCTTGTGATTATTTTCATAACATCTAAAAATTCAAACGACAGATGATGATAACAATACGTAACAGTGCTACCAATCTGAATACGACCTTAAAATAATAAACTAGCAGAATTAACACCCAATTATATTATGCTAATCTCATTGATGTCTATTGCTTGTTTTCATAATATCCAAAAACTTGACCCACAGCCAAGGCGACATGAAGATGAATTCGAGACAATTCATTCATGGCCGCCTTTTTTACGACCACTGAAACTCTTTATCTTGCCAAAGTGTCTCCGGAGTCATGTAATCCAATTTTCATTCATATATGGTCCTCAAATAGGGGGTGAAGTCCACTGACTTCTTCCGATCTTCATTTCTGTCTAGTCATAGAGACATAGGTCGGGTGACTTAGCCTACTGTCTAAACAGCCGAACGAGTAGTAGCTATGTGTTTTGAAGGATGTAAGATTTTATCTATGGAATGTTGGGGATAACGGAAGCTATAAGACAAGAGATATTTCACCTTTCTCTTAGATAAATAAAACCAAAGAGTAAAATCAAAGTTTTTAAAGACTGAATAAAAGACTAAGTTTTCTGCTAAGTCAATAACATAGAAAAATAAAATAAAGGATTTCAAAGAATTATAGATTGATCTTATAAAAGGGAAAAACGAGGAGACTATAATGGTTAAACAAAACGTCAGATATTCAGAACGTATATAAAAATCCCAAAAGGTCTTTTCCACAGTATCAAAATAATATGACCCAGTAATAAAAAAAAATTTCCCGGATGTGTAGTCAAATCTGATGAAAGTATATTTACGATAAAGAATAAGTAATCAAATACATAACCCACCAAAACAAATATACAAACACAAGACGCCGACATTCCATTTCGGGTCCCTGGTTGTTGATGCAGTCATTCCTACATAAGCAATTAGGCCTTTCCGCGCAACCCCCCCCCCCCCCCACCCCCCCCACCCCCCCCAACCCCCCCCCCACCCCCCCCCCCCCCACCCCCCACCCACCCACCCACCCCTGTCCCAACCTCATCTGTATCTCCGGGCACAATCCAGTTAGGGCAATAAAGGTGATCATTCGAATCCCTTTAATTATCAAGTCGGCTGAAAACGCCATCGCACTGATGTTCGTTTTTCCCCCATTCCGGTTCATTTGTCAAAGGAACATAAAGTAATAAAATGCCATTTCTCTCTCAACACAACCAGCCAACCACACAACCCCCATCCCCCCCCCCCCCCCCCCCCCCTCCCCCCTCCCCCTCCCACCCAAAACCAACAAAATGACATTCTAAACCGCTTTGTGCTATTAATGGCTTTGAGGGGGATGAAAAATGAAGATATTACAAAAGGCAGGATGCCTAGTTTAATTCGCTGCATCAACGACGTACAGTAATAATTCAATTGACATACGCAGAAGTTGCACAGACCGATCATCAAAAACAATGTATTGATAGACGAGCATCAACAAGTATTTTCTTTCTCCAATCGCAAATGCTGATTTTCCTAACTGCATATCTAAGCGCGTAAATACAAAAGACAAAAACACATCCACAAATTCATAAGCCAGTAATTTTCATAAAGTTCAAAATTAAAAGCGAGGTCAGAAATCATCATCACAAACTATAATAAACTCCAAATGACCTATCAATTATTCCTTAAAATATTCACATAAGGATCTACTAATGCTAACAGGTTTAAGACCACTGTCCATTTTAAATTACTCATTCAACCATCAGGTATCAAAAAATAGCACATGAAAACATACCTTGCGTAGCCGTTAAAATAAGTAAATAAATAATAAATAAAAGATAGAAGATTGCAGATTGTAAGAAGCAATTCAAAATTTCCAATGAATAACGAAATCATTCGTAACAGTAACGGACTCACATCACACTAAGTTAGGAATAAAATAGTAAATAGTAAAAAATTTTGATCATTAAAGTTATTATTAAGAAGATACTGTTTGATCAGCGAGAGAGAGAGAGAGAGAGAGAGTAAAGGACTAATGATGATGATTGCACTAAAGGGACCAATTAACAAATAATTGAACTCGAACACAAAGTAAGTTCAATCCTTAACAACCACCTTCCAGTACTTCTAGTTAATATTACACCAAATAAGAGGTAATAATTATATCAGAAGCATCATCATCATAATAGCCTCCTCCATCTCTCTCTCTCTCTCTTTCTCTCTTTCTATACTATATATATATATATATATATTATATATATATATTATATATATATATATATATATATATATATATATATATATATATATATATATATATATATATATATATATATATATCTATATATCTATATATATATTACCATATATATATATATATATACTATATATATATATATATAATATATTATATATATATATATATATGTATATATATATACGTATATACTATATAGTTAGAGAGAGAGAAGGCTATTAAATGCAACATATGCATATATAAATGCATAATGGATATACGTAAGTATGTGTATATATATGGGTGTGTACGTGTATACAAATAGATAACATATATATTGCCTATATTTGCAAGCATCAATTCGATACAGTTGCAACATACATAAACTCACTCGGACATAATCCCACTGAACAACTGTAGGAGCATTGCAAATTCATCAGCCAGCTGTAAATTCACACGCATGCGCGTCGGACTCCGATGCATATATATTCAAGGACTCTTGCACGGCGCAGCCTACCTTTAATGGATTTAATCTAACACCTCCAGCGTGTTGAAACGTGATCTATCCGGAGCCCGGAATACTGGGACAAATCAAATGACGCGATGTCAATACCGATTAGGACTGTAAATACTGCGATACATAACAGACCGGCATTGATAAAATGCAGTGACGAAGAGCGCTGAAGCTCCGGAGATTAATCAGGGCGTGCGCTTTGGTAAATAACTTTGGAAGCAATTTCACTCGTCAATGGCCTTGAAAATGGGCAAATTATTATTATTATTATTATTATTATTATTATTATTATTATTATTATTATTCATATAAAGATAAACCTTATTCATTTCAAACAAACCGAGATGGAAAAGGGATGTACAAAAGAATAAGAGACCTCACTTATTGCCGAAAATAGAAAATAATATTATTACTAGAAATTCTATTATATGTAATATATATATAATATATAAGTATAAATTAAATATATATATTATATATTATAATAATATTATAATAATATTTATTTATATATATATCTATAATGATATATATATATAATATATATTATATATATATAGATATATATAATAGATATAATATATATATATATTATATCTTATATTATATTAATATATTATATATAGTGTGTGTATGTGTGTGGTGTGTGTGTGTGTGTGTGTGTGTGTGGTGTTATAAACTGAATCACGAAAGTTTGGAACATGACAAATCCATAAAAAAGGTATATATAAGCCCCGAAGGAAAAATAAACAACGGAGTTTCCGCAAGATCTTTCGACGTTCAACGTCCTTTACTTAGCAGATAAACTGACTTACATGAGGAATTGACAGTATAGGAAAGCTCGTATAACTGACAGATAGCGATTATAAGGAGATTAGTACCTATAATCCGGCACATCTGGAGAAAGAGTAGCCTTTCATAACAAGCAAAAACATTGGTACAATTTAAAAAAACAAAAGATTAAGTCAATCTGCTCAGACACAAAGGCAAGACAAACGGATAATATAGGGTGACAGCTATTCAGAACTTTGGTAAACAAAAATTTTATATATATATATATATATATATATATATATATATATATATTATATATATATATATGTGTGTGTGTGATGTGTGTGTGTGTGTGTTATATATATATATTTATATATATATATAATCTATATATATATATATATTATATATATATATGTATATAATGTATATATATATATATATATATTATATATATATATATATATATATATAATATATACATATGTGTGTGTGTTTGTAGTAAAGATGAAACACATCAAAATTGCTGTACAGGAAAATGCCAAAGCCTGCATATGCAAGTATAAGCGATCTGGATAATTAAAACATGCATAATACCAGCGCGCATAGTACAAACTCAAAACATCTCGTTTTCACATCAAATGCACAAAAGAAACAAACAACAAACGACAGTTAGAAACTCCCCAATAACCTTGACATCCATTAAAACCACCATCCGTCATCACCCTTCCATCCACTGGCTTCATCAACCAATCCTGCAAAGTTAAAGGGAAAAAAATGAAGCCTTATAAAAGAATGTCCCATTGACATGTCCCAACACGAATAAATAGCTGATGTGGGATTTCCCTTTCAATGGACTTGAAACTCGGTCAGATTGATCTGCCCTGTCTGTCGCTTTTGCTTACTCGGGGCGTAAGCCTACAAACTATTTTGTTATTCTTATTGTTGATGGTCTTGTTCTTGTTGGGGGGTAGGAAATGTCTAATGAGAGTCTAAAAAATGTCTGAAAATGAGTTTCGCATCAAGTTAAAGATACGGGAATTATAGGATAGGATGTTTATGATTTATGTATTAGAATGAAAATGTAAAAAATAATGTGCACGTTAAACAGTTCAGGAATAAAAGTGCATCGTTACATTAATACAGCAAACTCAGAGCTCTAAGTTTAATTATAGTATAATGAAGTACATATGAGAATTACGAAATTTCTTGAACAAAACCTGATTTGAATAGAACTTAAACTTCAACTCAATAACCTGCTTTTCCATTAAATAAAGTCTGGAGAAGTTATGCCCAGACTCATCTTCTGCTTCAATCTCTTCTGTCAGTAACACATTCAGGCTTCAGTTACCTAAAAAGAGCGTAACAGCATAATAGGATATTCAGTATCCGCTCTTTCCCTGGACTTCGGAACTCACTAAGTGTTGGTAGCTTTTTTTTTGTACGTTCAACGACTTTATATATATATATATATATATATATATATATATATATATATATATATATATATATATATATATATATATACTATATATATATATATACTTCACTTCACTTCATACTATGATTCTTTTTCTATTAACTAATACCACCGATACTGAAAGAATATCAATACAAACCGCACACGAACAGAAACTGAAATTAATTAAAAACGTCAGCACGTGGACTGATATTGTTTTTGTTGACTTTTTTTAAATTCGCAAAAAAAAGAAAACGGCCATATCATAAAATATATTACCGCAAAACAGCACTCAAACAGAATTAAATATAAATGATAAAAATCAGGATAGTCTCAATTCCTAAAAAAATATACGAGAAAAAAAAATCGTTACATAAACAGCAACCAAATAACATATAAAAAATGTGCTCATAAATAGAACTCAACCAAAATTAATGATATTAAGAAAACATTTTGCTCATAGCATCTACACAACAAAATTAGCATGCAAAAAATCCAAGCACTTACAGCACCAAGCAACATTGATTATAATAATTAGTGTTCCTCATGCTGGAGTCTTTTATCAATAATTGAATAATATCCTAAAATTGTGGTAAGACTGTTGACGATGTATCAACTTAGTTTCATGTGAAAGGAAGCTGGCTTGTGATCCTCCATTTGTCGAAATTTGTTTTTGAACAGAATAATGGCTATTTCAAGAAGTAGAATACCGCTTCATTTCATCACATCTAGTGCAATCTCTTAAGTTTCCCAAACCATTTCAGTAGCTCTTCTGAGTTTGGTACTTAAAGCAAGGCGTGATCCGACTTTCAGCTTAACCAGGACGCGTGCTAAAATCTACTGTCAAATAGCGTTTTGTTTCACCAACGAAAATTGAATACGCTCTCTTTCATTAGAAATAATTGTTCTGTACTGTTTAACATGCAAATTACTTCTTTTTTACGTTTTCATTCTAATAAATATATCATAAATATCCTATCCTAAAATTCGTGTATGTTTATTTTTCACGTTTTCATTCTTGTAAATAAATCATAAATATCCTACTCTACAATTCCTGTAGCTTTAACTCAACGCGAATCGCCCTTTTTCAGGCCATATTAGGATTTTCCATTGGGCTTTGCTACCCCCAACGAGAACAACAACAGCAAGAACAACTAAAACAACAACAATAAAAAGAACAACAACAAAGTAGTTTTTGGGCTTACTCCCCGAGTAAGCGACAATACCAACGCGAACACGGCACCCAAACGCCTCGACAAAGAAATTATTGTACTCACAAAAAATAGTTCGAGTTTGCCATCAACGAGCATCCGCCGTCAGTGAAACAGAAGATTTCGTTAATTACATTAGAATAATTCATCCTTCGGTCACAGTCGCCCAGTGGACAGAGAGAGAGAGAGAGAGAGAGAGAGAGAGAGAGAGAGAGAGAGAGCTACGCATATATACATTTGATGAATAAAATGCATTTGGCCAGGGGTGTTTCCAAATCATCACGGCTGACCGTCCCGTAGACAACAACAGGGAAATTGCATTTCGCTCCTTTGATGTGTCATGAAATTAATGACCTTTCCATTGACGAAATTAATGGCGTTTTAAACGCTCAGCTCTGTGTCCGGCCGCCAATAATCCTGCGACCGATTATAATTTTTCATAATTCTTTATTCATTCATTTAATCAGTATTATCATTCTTGATTCGGTGCGCAAACTCAATTAATTTTCAGCTAAAATTCTTTGAGACCAATATCTAAATTCTTTGAAACTAATACTACAATGTACCATAATTTTGTTTAAATTATAATACCAACAATTATAAATTTTCATATTTCTGTATTCAATTTGTCAATGTTATCATTCTTTATTTGGTACAAAAACCCAAGAAATTTTCTGTTAAAATTCTATGAGACTTGATAGAATGTACCATAATTGTGTTTAATCATAAACCCATCAATTATTAATTTTTCATTTTTCTGTATTCAATTTATCAATATTATCATTCTTTATTTGGTACAAAAACCCAAGAAATTTTCTGTTAAAATTCTATGAGACTTGATAGAATGTACCATAATTATGTTTAAATTATAATACCAACAATTATAATTTTTCATACTCCTGTATTCATTTTGAGACTAATCCCAGAATATATCATAATGAAATTTAAATCATAATACCAACGACTATAATTTTTTTTATAATTTTATATTCATGTTGCCAATATTTTTATTATCTAATCTGTAACAAAAAGACATTCAAGAAATTTTCTGTAAACACTGCTTTGAGACTAATGACAGAATGCATCATAATTACTTAAATTTTTCTAAGGAAAAATAATCGCAAATAATGAGGAAAATATAATCCAGATGAAATCAAAATTCATTTTTTTTTAAATGACTGCTGAATATGAATTGACACATGTGCGTTGGATATCTCCACATGCACATTTATACGTCTATATGTGATTTTAAAATGGAAGTTAGAATACTAATAGTGTGTATAAAAATGAACCTATACATACATATATACATACAATAGAGGACACATACCGACAGAATTAAAAGCATTCGAAGAAACATATGAATGCGCAAAGGGGAGGAAGAAAGGAAGACCTATTAAGCACTGGACACAAGGAGTGTAAGAGGTACTGAAAATATGGACATTAGTATCCTGTCTCCAGAAAGTGAAACTCCTCAATTAGAATTTATATATATATATATATATATATATATAATATATATATATATATATATATATATATATATATATATATATATATATATATATATATATATATATATATATATTATATATAGTTTCACCTGCTGGAGGCGGGATATTATACATACATACCTTCATTCATACATACATACATACATACAAAATATATGCATATATATATATATATATTTATATATATATATATATATATATATATTATGAACTAATATAGATGTTTCTCTATTTACACAAAGTTCATATTCATACACATACAACGAGACACGTACACACACAAATATATAATGAGAGAGAGAGAGAGAGAGAGAGAGAGAGAGAGAGAGAGAGAGAGAGGAGAGAGAGAGAGCGAGAGAGAGAACTGAGTGTACTGAACCCACATTAATCCCATTACTAGTCGTATGACAACTCAATATGGGAACTGCCGCAAAAATAAAAATCGTAGTAAAAAAATAAATAACAGAGCACAAACATTGCTCTTAATCAGATGCTAATGGAGTTTTCATTCTGCGAAACAGGATTACCGAGATCCAGAAAAATATTGTTGTATGAACTAATGATGCATACGACTCCAATTCTACGTTCGCCGTCGAGATAAGTAAATTAATATCATTACGAGGAGGGTCCACGTGTCGTACCTCTCTCTCTCTCTCTCTCTCTCTCTCTCTCTCTCTCTCTCTCTCTCTCTCCTTGAATATATATGTGTATGTACGTATGAGTGTTTATACCGTTAACCATCGAGTGGTCCTCGAGAAAACAGACCAACTGTGACATCAGTTGATATATTGAGGATGATTCATATGGAGATACATAAAAATTGTAAAAATGTTACCTTAGGTGGCAGAATTGGGCAGTGTTCGAAGATGGTTCGGTAATACAGAAAATATTACCTCTAACAGGTTGGTATAAAGATGGTATAATTCACAAGTGCAGCGAGGAAGAAGAAAAGGATGGATGAAGGTGTTTTCTTCTGGCTTCCAAATTCCATACTGTTATGTTACATCTGACTGACATACTGTTTTATGGGATATACTTCGTTATGTAGTTATTATTTACGAAAGCATAGGGAAACATCAAAGTCCAAATACAATAAAATTATGCCAATTTTAGAACGCAAAAGTAATAATGAGTATGCAATTTTACACATTTATGAGCACATTCCTTGAAAATCACATAATCACCCAAAACATAAACACAAGGACAGAGCTTCAGCGTAGTTCCCAGAGCTTCTACTAACTTTTGAAAAGAGCATAATAGCATGCAAATTCCAACAACTATAGATACGAAGCGGAGGCTTTCGACAAACTGTGCAGAGTCTGCAAAAGAAAACATCCAGTTTCGCGGGATCAACTGGAACAGTGATTCTCACCGCTTCTTACAACTTATCCTGAGAGGCTTTAAGAAGCAAGGTTGCCGCCTTAAGCTGCTTTCTTTCGGGGTTCTTGATTCAGTCGCCAGGATTTTCCGGATCGGAACACGAGGGCAAAAAAAAAAAAAAAAAAGACGTTTCAAGCAGTTACAGAACGAAGCCAGGACTTTCTTATAAACGAACTTTTTTTTTATATTATTATCAAAAATGTCGACTTCCTGTAAATCTAACAGGGTGTCTTGATTTTAAAAGCTAATAATGGCAATTTCGGCTACTGCTGCTGCAAAAAAGTAAAAAATCCGCCGAAGTTTCTTCGTCACAATCGAGTTTTCTGTAAAGCGTATAAAGCTGGATGAAACTCTCAGTCATGGCCCATGAAACTTTCTGCCACAGCCCGGTGGTGGCACCTATAGAGATGCCAGGCGAACGATCATGGCTAACCTTAACATTAAAAAAAGAATTAAACATACTGAGGCTAGAGTGCTGCAATTTAGTATGTTTGATGACTGAAGGTTGGATGATCAACATACCAATTTGCAGCCCTCTAGTCTCAGCAGTTTTTAAGATATGATGGCGGACAGGAAAAGTGCGGACGGACAGACATAGTCATCTCAATGGTTTCTTTTTACAGAACACTAAAAACTTGTGTGGATGGTAGGCAAGTGATGAAAGGTATTTCCAAGATATATTACGACTGAGAAATAAAAATCTGGTTGGGGATACAAACGTTTATTTACACGCTGATATTCTGATGCAAATTATAAATACCTTCAGTTATAGACAATGAATATTTTCTCTTAAAGGATGCAATCAACAATTGCAGGTAAATACTCTTACAACCCTAAAAATGTTAGATTCACGTCTTTCAATGCATCATTTGTTTTCATTTGTGAAGTATCTGAACAATGTGAGGCAAGCACAATATGCTAAAGAACTTCTCATCTATAAACTATGGAAACTAGTAATACGATGCATAAAATAATACCTACAGTGTCTTGAATAAGAAACGAGTCAAAAATGCTCCGAAAAAAATGAGTTTTCTGTACAACGTATAATGCTGTAAAACAAATCCATCAGCTATGACTGGTAACGTTTCAATTGCTCACCAGATACGGTAGAGTGAGGGTGCGTCCCATGCCTCCGGAAAGTGCTACCAGATCCATGGCTGACTTTAACCTTAAATAAGAATAAAAATTACTGAGTTTAGAGAGTTGCAATTTGGTATATTTGATGATTCGAGAGTGGATTATCAAAATACCAATTTTCAGCCCTAAAGCCTCAGTAGCTTTTTATTCTTCATTTTTATGTTTTTAGATCTGAGGGAGGACAGAATACAGTGTGGACGGACCGACGGACAGAAAAAGTCGGCCCAATTTTGTTTTACATGAAAATAAAAACAAAATATAAAGCAAGCATGTAAAAAATTTTCTAGCCATACATAATACTCATTTATGTTTCTCCAATAAAAAAAAAATACTTTTCATACAGTCTTCAAACGCAACGAGAGAGAGAGAGAGAGAGATTGTCCTTAAAATAAACGAGCTTATGGACCTATATATTGATGCATAAATGATTACAACTCTAACAATTAAAGAGAAGATAACAACAGAAGTTTGCCTGAGTCACAGTTTGTGAATCTGACAGAAAAATTTGTAGGGCAACAAATACGTGATTTTGAATAAAGTTGCTATGAAAGCATATATTTTCAGCTGTACTTTATTATTTGCGTCTTCTAAGTCTCCCCACTTCGTTCTTGGCCATGAATTTCAAAAATTAAATGCGATTTCCATTAAAATGTCTCTTAAATATGAGCTCAACACCTCCTCACTGAGACCACTCAGACTGATGAAATGTAAAAAAAAAAAAAAAAAAAAACAACAACAACAACAACAAATGTTCTACATGAAATGTTTGGTGAAAATGTAAATATGTACGACACTCCATAACTGTACCGAGTTTAACTGGCATCCCTTCAACCGTGTGTAGGCGTTGCAATTGGAGGAAGACAGATGGACAGTTAGACAAACAATGGAAAACTGTAGTTGCCCTGACTTAGTAGGTAGGGGATTGAAAATTATGTTCTATACATTAATGTATCAATGTATAAAAATTCTCTTACTTTCCATGTTCATGATCTCACTCAAACGATTACTTCATTCTAGATTTAAATTTTATTTGATTAAAATATATATATATATATATATATATATATATATATATATATATATATATATGTATATATATATATATATATATATTATATATATATATATATATATATTATATATATATATATTTATACGACCTCTCATTAGATTTAACTTAGAAATGAGACGAGAAAATAATAACCAGAATAATTTAAAAGATATTCTCATAAAGATGTTCTAACGTTCATTTTCAATGGTATACTGCTACTAAACATCTATGGAACACAGGTTAGCGATACGGGTTACAGACTAAAAAAAATAGAAAAATAAAAGACCAAAGACAGGAAAAATATAGTTTAAAAGCCGAATAAATATGAAGATGATTCAATGCCAAACTCTTATAGACATAAAACTTTTTTTTTTAAGTTATGCAAACTAATATCGGTAAAAGCACCCATAAAAAATATTCCCCTTTCCAGACAACCCATCAAACCCAAACATAAGTCGCATATTAAAATGACGAAGCGATTAGCAATGTCGATCTCACTCATAGAGATCCTAATCTACAAAGAACTTTCGAAACGCAAGACACCTGTTCAGTCTAATAACCTTTCCTTACTGAGGTGCAGCAACTGTATCGAAGACTACGCTCTACTGAAGGGACTTTAATCAAGCAAAGCTGAAAGTTTCTAAACCCAAGCTCCCAACCATTACCCGTCAACTTCAAAACCCCACAACCCCTACGTGTCCCTCCCACCTTCCCCCCAAAACCCCCCAAAATGGGAATGTCAGCCTTTTCTCGGTCGTCAGTAATGCGCTCCGCTGATCATTCCTGGAATCCTCGCGTTTGAACCTCATGGAAAGGAATTTTTTTTCCCCTTTTTTATTTCTTCGAGAAGAATCTCAGCTGCTGATGTTGATGTTGTTGTCGTTGTTTGCGCCCGCTTATTATTTTTTTTACAATATGCAGAGAAATGTGAACCCGAACATCTTTCGAGCATTATCGAAAGGTCTAAGAAATGGCGTTTGTTGAATTAAAAACGAAAGGTGAGGGCTTATTTTGTAATTAATTGCTTCGATACAAGGACATGCAAACAAACAAATTATATATATATATATATATATATATATATATATATATATATATTTCTATATATATACGTATATGCACAATTAAATACATATGATAGAATTAGCCTACACAAATACAAATACATAAATATACGTATTTATATATATATATATATAATATTTATATATATATATATATATATATTATATATATTATATATAATTATATACACACATATGGCAGTAATCATTTACTAATATTTATAATTGTAAAAAGACGTTATTACGCATGCTAACCGCAATCAGTAATCAAGTTAAAAAAAAAAACTGTTTTCTTCGCGCTCTGTATTTCCGCAAAAGCACACTGCCCACTCACGAAGCGACTACATAATTCTTTCATGTAGTTATGAAATATCAATTTGGAGTCTTACTGCAGTTTGGCGAGTGGATGAAGAACGTGATGCTTAAAGTAAATGTCAGTGTGGTATTTAAGGCTGGAAGCCCCAAACTGTTGACGTGGAGAACCATTCAACTGCGTTAATGAAGAGTCAAGAAAGGATAGGCAGTGAGTTTATCAATATGTGTGAATAGAATAGAACATAGAATTTAGGCCATTGACAGTGGAAGGTTTGAAATGTTTAACGGGAGGAAAACCTCGCAGCTGTAATATGAATCAGTTGTTAGGAGAGGGTGGAAAGAGAATACAAATGGAGATAAAGTAAAAGGAATGAAACGGGTTGCAGCTAGAGGCCGAAAGGACGCTGCAAAGACCCTTGGGTAATGCCTACAGTGCTACGCATAAGGTACACTGATGGCACTAACCCCCCCTACGGATTTGAAATGTGAGACGCGAGAGTTTGAAACATCGAACATGAGACTTTCAGGAACAACAAAAAAAATTAAGGAAGATGCAAATGGGACACGAAACCATCAACTTTGTTCAAAATTCAAGACATTTAATACGAGAATCTCAAGGGAACTGAAAAGTTAAAATAAATAAAAACAGAACGCAATACCTTAAATTTATTCAAAATTCACATTCTCTCTGAAAAATAAGATAAGATGCCGTATCTCACCTTCCTATGGCATAGGAATCTTCCATTCAGGACACGTGAACTCTGGTGTGCCAATTTCTTCTCAAATAAACTGATGTTAAGTATTTGTGCCCAAAACAAAGTCGAAATAAAATCCTTTTGAACTTCCGCGTCTACAAATACATATTAATAATTATTATTATTATTATTATTATTATTATTATTATTATTATTATTATTATTATTATTATTATTATTTGAACTTCCGCGACTACAAATACACGTTTATTATTATTATTATTATTATTATTATTCATAAGCAACACGCCCACAGGGGCCAAACCGACTCGAAATTCAAGATTCCAAACAATAAGGCATTCATTAGAAAGGAGTAACAGAGGGTAATGGGATAATACAGATAGAAGAGGCCACTTACCAAAAAAGTAAAAAAAATAAATGATGAAAATAATAAACAAGTAGATAAAAATGTAAGTCAATGATTAACATACAAGGCGAATTCTATTAGGGTACCAAAGTACAGCATCTTACTTGAACTTTTAAAGTTCCGATCGCACGACATTCTTAAAGAGACTGTTTCAGGGTCCAACGGTGTAAGGAAGGATAGAGGAGGCTAAATACCATTCTGTGGCATAACCTTGAAATATGCAAACAAATCCCGGGTTTCTCTGTTTCGAAAATACAAGGAAGTGACGAAAATGAGTGGATTGATGTCTTTGGACAGCTTTTATTCATTATCAATATGACGTCCTAAGGGTTGAAGAAACAGTTATAAGTATGGGACGCCTGGAAAAGCCATGGACATTCTTGTGAAATGTCTGGACTTGGGAATTATTCAATTTGCAACCTCCGAAATTAAAAAACCAATAAGGAAAAAATGTAAATAACGTTATAAAAACCTACAGCGTCAATGAAAAGGCTGAAATATTATTTGGACCAAGCAACCTAAAATCCTTTATATCAGAACAGTTTAAATATTTCAATTTAAATAAAAGGGGCAAATTTAAACATTCTAAAGGTCTGTATTCATAATCTTGTCTAATTTTTCTGTCACATATTGGTATTTGCCGTCTTTTTAATGCCTTTCCCGTTAACAGCAAGCATATTTTCTCTAAATTGAAAGAATATTACTCGGTTATACTGCAATCTGGACAATTACTGGAAAAGAGAACTGCACAGCATGGAAAAATATATGTACGTTATGCATAAAATAATGTTTAAATTATGCATAAAACATAACTGCTATAGTTTACTTCATGTTACAAATAACCACCTCCATGCTTTTGACAATACAAAATCTGAACATTTGGAACATTCACATGAAGCGTGAATGAAAGATTTCTTATGAACGTGAATAAGAGTCTAGGCATGTTAAAATTTCTGACAGCCATTACAAAATAAACTTTACGTATCCAGATTTCAAAGAAGTGTAGTCTATTCGATGAAAATTTACCCCCAAAAATACGCGTGTCCATTTCTCATTAAAAACTAACCCAGGCTGAATTTACTTCCAGAAAAAGCATGATTAAGCGGTTTACACCCAAAGTTCGGCCCTGAAGATGGCTGTATCAGCCCCGCCCACGGATCCTCCTTCTTGAGGTTAATAGTTTTCAACTTTTTTATTTTCGTGCCCCACACTAAAGTAACATATATGTGCATGTAAACGTCTGCTACCATTCCTCTCGGGGACGTCTTAAACAGTGAAACTTGCCAGGTCCATACTATTCGTTCTTAATTTTAGTACTTTGCCTACACACATACATGTAACTTAATAATTACTACATAAATAAAAACATAAAAACACATATATTTATATATATATATATATATATATATATATATATATATATATCTATATATATATATATATATATATACTACATACATACATGTGTGAGTGAGTGTGCGTGGTTGTGTATTAATATACATGTATGCATGTATGTATACCACACACAAATATTTACATAATATAATTATAACTATCTATATAATATATATATATATCTATATTATAATATATCTATATATATTATAATGTCCCTGTTGGTGTAATTTAAAACTCAGTGGCAGAATTATGGGATAAAAAAAATCATGACATTGAATTATATACATGACTTATGAGGTGGGAGTTTTCACACTTTACCAAAAGCATTTACGTTAAGATCAGATTGAGAGAAGTGAAATCATTGCAAAACCAGTAACAGCGTTGCACTGAAAACGATTTTCCCGGATTGAAGTGAAAATACGTAAAATTTGTTTAAAGGTATTTCCGAATTAAAAGTCTATATATGAAAAGCAGAAGATGCAAATAACTGAAGCGGATTTCGGGTCATTCATAAATCTCTGTTTTATCACTTTTACCTTAAACAGCTTTCCAATCATACTATATAAATAGCTGTTCAGTTATATTTAGTCAGATGGTTTCGAATCCGTTCTATAACTATAATTATAACTTCTTTAATGTCAGCTACCCGGAATAGCAACATTTACCGAGCTAATTTTAGGTCACTGATCTATGGTGACTTCGGAATGAAAGCAAAATGACGTCACCGATGAGTTTATATAAGCCTTTGAAGAAACATTAAAAACTCTTGGCCTCGAATTATTCGGAAGGGCTCTTGTCAACACATTTCCGAATAATCACCTCTTTGTAATCAAGTGTGTGTTAAACTCTCCTCTCTCTCTCTCTCTCTCTCTCTCTCTTCTCTCTCTCTCTCTCTCTCTCATACATAAAGGAGTTTTTTCTCTCTCGTACGCAACATAAAGGTCTCTCTCTCTCTCTCTCTCTCTCTCTCTCTCTTATACACACATAAAGGAGAACATACCTACCTCTCAATGAATGACGACGGGCATCCAGGAGGAGGAGGAGGAGGAGGAGGTACAGCAAAGGGAATCAAGAGACGAACACACTCACCGTCGGCCTTAATCAAAACCATCCGACGATAGCTCTTTAACTTCCTTCCTTCCAGCCCCGGACACTCAAAGCTACACGAGACGTCATTGAAGGGCCGATTTCACAGGGCGCTGCGCAATTTGGAAATATGAACTCGCACGAGATTTCCGGTTCAATAAATGCGGCGCTTTCGGGAAGCCCTCAGAGCCAGAGAGCCGCCGCCGGCCTTCAGCGAGCTGTGCTTCGCGGTGATACGATGGCAGTTTTGGAATATGATTCCGGGATTAATATGACTGCGACAGGTTGGGTTGGGTGATACAATATCGCGGAAGGAGGGGGAATATGGGACGGACAGACATATAGCGTAACTGCCACCCCCCCCCCCCCCCCCCCCCCCCCCCACCCACCCCCCCCCGCCCCCCACCACACTACCCCCGGCCCCCGCAAAAAAAAAAAGAAAGTCTATAGTATCATAGTTATCCTCGAAAATGGTCCGTTCTTTACAATTATTCATAATTACATATTCTAGAATGCAGCTTAGAACCAATTTTTAACACTATCTTTGCTATGTGATCCCCCTCCTCCCTCTAAAACAAAAGAAGGCAAGGGGTCTACAGCTTCAGAAAACAGCGCATATTTTCTTTGTTACTTACTTTAATTTTCAGATTTTATGTAGTAGGTTAGAATCAATTTTCAACGCTGTGTTTTCCTTAATTAATTTTTAAATAAACATCAGGCAAGTTATTTACGGGCACCCGCCCCCCCCTAATTTCTGACATTTTGATGCCAGCCAAGTTGCCAAATTCTAGCTTGGTATTTTGAAAAGTCTAAGCGTATTATAATTTTCGGATATAAGAGCCGTTAAAATGTGTTATGATAGTGACAGGTCTCAGATATTTTTTAACTATCAGTTAACTGTAGGACCATGATGTGATGTCAATTTTTATTTTGCTGCTTACCTAATAAGGTTACCAAGCTGATCACTCTTTTTGGTTTAGAACACAACAAATGATATGCGTGTTTGTTTGTTTGTTTGTATGGTATTTTTACGTTGCATGGAACAAGTGGTTATTCAGCAACGGTACCAACGGCTTTATGTGACTTCCGAACCACGTCGAGAGTGAACTTCTATCACCAGAAATACACATCTCTCACACCTCAGTGGAATGCCCGAGAATCGAACTCTCGGCCAACGAGGTGGCAGGCCAAGACCATACCGACCACGCCACTGAGGCACTAAAAAATGATATGGTAATGAAAAGAACTTACCTTAGACCTTAAGATACAAGCAAAATCACAGCTTTTGTTTAAGAGAAAAAAAATTACATAACTGTATAAAGAAAGAATCCCAATATAAATACAGTCAAAATAATATATAGCGTCAATTAATGCTTATCTCACTTATAATAAATCCTTATAATAAATCTACCCTGGATTTTGATCAGAGACAAACGGGTTACGTGATAACATAAGCTTGAAGTTAAGACTTAAGCAGGCATCATTTTCCTGTCAGACACCAACACGAAAACTGAAATATACACAAGAAAAAAAAAAGATAAATATTTACGTGTTTGTATGTACGTATGTATGTATCATCTATGTACATATATATATATATATATATATATATATATATATATATATATATATATATATATAGATATATATATATATATATATATATATATATATATATATATATCTGTGTGTATGTATCATCTATGTACATATATATATATTATATATATCATATAGATATATTATAATATATATATATTAGATAGATTATATTATATATATATATATATAATATTATATATATATATATATATAGTATAGAATATATCTGTGTGTGTGTATAAAAAATTATATATGTATATGTAAAATAGGTGTATAAAGTTAAGTATATCTTAGTTTAACCAGACCACTGAGCTGATTAACAGCACCCCTAGGGCTGGCCCGAAGGATTAGATGTTTTCACGTGGCTAGGAACCAACTGGTTACTTAGCAACGGGGCCTACAGCTTATTGTGGGATCCGAACCACATGGAGAAATGAATTCCTATCACCAGAAATAAATTCCTCTGATTTCGCTTTGGCAGAGCGGGGAATCGAACCTGGCCCCTGAGATCGGTAGTCGAGCATGTAACCGACTAGTACAACAAGGAACTAAATATATATATATATATATATATATATATATATATATATATATATATATATATATATATATATATATATATGTATATATATATATATATATATATATATATATATACTATATATATACTACGAACAACTTATCATTACTATGACACAAAAAAAAAACCATTGCAGATTCCACCCAATTACATCCCCATTCCAAAAATCGAAATATAAAACGAGAATATCCCATTATCCCATAAATATGATTCATGTTCGATTTACCCAGCGACATCAGTGGTTTGCCCATGCGTGAATATGATGAGTAAACAAGAAAGAAACGCTTCAAATAAAACACAATGGGATAAAGACAGGCCAAGTTATATATTGGATAAAATGTGCATTGGCAATACTCAGTCGAGCGGGCAAGCAGTGTAGTAGGAATCCTCTATCGCTTTCTCCGCTTGACGCATAATATTTGTTATTGGAATTACGAGAGAGAGAGAGAGAGAGAGAGATTTGTGGCTGCAAAATTGAATGTAAAATGAAGGGAAGGACTGGGCAGAAAGATAAAGATGGATGATATTGAGAGAGAGAGAAAGAGAGAGAGAAGAGAGAGAGAGAGAGAGAGAGAGAGAGATTTGCAAATACAAAACTGAATGGAAAATGAAGGAGAGGAATAATCATATGTTTTTTATTTCCTACCTCAGTTCAATAAATGGAAAATGTTCACTACATTTGCCATCACATTACTTCCATGGACTGTTCAATCTGCCACCCACAATCAAGGTTACTGTTACGCCAGTTCGATGTATTGAATCAATCAATGAAACTCATTATTCGAAATTAAGCCAGGATCATAAGCAATATTCAGTTCAGAACAAAACGATCATTAAAAAAATCACACTACTTGGCAATACGAGAGCAAAACATAAAATAAAAATAATAAAAAGAGTAAATATAAATATAACGGTTTCTCATATTCAGAATAAAAAGTTTATTTCCCCTTAATCTTAAACTTAAACAATAAAAGGTTAAATCAGGATGGACGTTGGGCAATAATAACCAGCATATAATCCAGAAATTAATTATACAGAGACCTACAGATTTCCCGGAATTAATTAAGTCAGTGGCTAAACGATAATGGTAGCTTTACAATAACAACAACAACATTTTAAAAAATAAAACAAAATCACAATATGTAACATAAATTCCATATTAAAAATACGCACACCACCATAACTTTTTACGCATTGAGTCATCGGCTTCAAATTATTTTTAAACCCCCCCCCTCTCTCTCTCTCTCTCTCTCTCTCCTCCTCCTCTCTCTCTCTCTCTCTCTCTCTCTCTCTCTCTCCAGTGCGTAATATCGAAAGCAATATGTCACGGAGCGAAAATAGAGCAAACACAGCAACCGAGCAGTTTAAACACTCGTGACTCACCACCAGGCATTTTGATGGACACCGTGCTGACATTTTGCATTTGGAGGAGGAGGAGGTATGGAAAAGAGACTCAAGAGAGGAACATGGCGAATGAGGAGAGCTGGGGTAAAAGGGATCGGGAAATGGACGGGTGGGGTGGGAAGTTTGAGTATAGGGTGTCAGAGAGAGAGAGAGAGAGAGAGAGAGAGAGTGGGGGGGGGGAGGAATAGATAGAAGGGCAGGGTCGAGGAAAGTTTGGGGAAACTAGTTTGGGGAGAGCCGGAGGGAGAGGGAGACGATGAGAGGAAATGGGGAAGAGGAGAGGAGAGGAGAAAGAGAATTAGACAGAGAAGATTTGATCTTCAAGAAAGGTAGACAGGTGTAGTGGAAGATAACCAGAGGGGGGTATTAAACAGCAGGGGTAGGGGAAGGGGGGAAAAGGACTATCGACAGGGGAGGGTGACCTATGGGTTGCCGAAGAGATGAGAAACAGAAGGAGGAGAAATAATTCAAAACATAACAGTCTTTAATATCATAGTAACAAAAGGCTTCGTCTGAAGAGACTGCATGATCGAGTGTATGTTTCACTTTATAACAACTAACTTCGCCTTAATGTGATTACTTATATAGGACAAATTTATTTCCATATCTCCTCCACACACACATACACATACACACACACACATGCGTGCGTGCACACACGCACACAAAAACATGTATTTATATGGATATATGTGTGTTTGTGTATATATAAATAACATATACAATTAAGTAAATATATATCCTTTTGTTGATTTAGAAAAGAAAATTGAAAGCGCATATACACAAAATATATTTGTAAATATTTATGTATACACACACAAACATATATATATATATATATATATATATATATATA
>NC_087208.1:31357315-31362315 GCF_015104395.2 Macrobrachium nipponense | reverse complement strand
TGCGCATCTTCAGTCTGTAAAATTATATATATATATATATATATATATATATATATATATATATATATATATATATGTGTGTGTGTGTGTGTATGTGTGTGTGTTGTGTGTAGTGTGTGTGTGTGTTCACAAAAGGGACAAAGTTAAATGTCTAAATATATGATGGAAAGGCCACGAGAATGCTCAGTCCTTTCAGTATTCTAACATTGAGACGTAGCACATCAAACAGTACATTTCAATTGGAAACGTTACCCCTTCAGTCAACGACTATTGTTCCATCACTCGGGAAGCAATAATGGTTACCCATTTGGTTCGCAATTTACAGTGCCCTAAACATTTTCTACTCCGGACACTATCAACACGGGCCTGCTGTTTATGGTGTACTAAACGTTTTGCAGTGTAAAACACACAGATAAAAAGTTTGAGCTTTTATAATGCTCTGCCTTTATATTCCCATTTACAAGACGAGAAAGGGAGGATAGATATACTATTTTGAAGAGGCAATATCGCCAAATATATTCAAGTCCATAAAAATACAAAATTGCTCTTCAAACACTATAGTATTACGTTCCCCACTCCCATAAAAACACACATACGCAGCTGTACTCTTGTTACAATGGGTATTTCATAAAATACCAAACAAATAATAAAACACTGGATCAATCACTTTTGAACAGTATTCAAAACAGGTGACAAAAAATTCACTGTTAGGTAAATTTTCTCTTAGCGGTCCTTTCCAGGTCAAATACGGAATCACAGCATATGTAATTTAACATGCATTTTCTAGAATAGTATGTATTCGTGTTATACCGAGAACAGAATGAAAATAGACATGCTGAAAGACAATGGATCCAATTTATGCAATGAAAATGATCAAGTCGTATAAAAAACGATAAAGGTAAATCTACATTTCATCGAAAGGTATATCAAATAAATTATAATCATAATTTTATCTGTAAATATAGATGCATATAATGAAGCTGTCGTGTATATATGTATATATATATATATATATATATATATATATATATATATATATATATATATATATATATATATATAAAAGCACCGAGAGGTTATATAGAGTTAAAAGGCACTCTGCACTGCATCCTTTGAAGGCCTAGTTCAATCCCCCACTAGATTTTTCCAAGGCTATTGCTACTAAGTACCCTTATAAAATGAGTGTGAAGGAAAGGAGGAAGATTGGTAGGGGAGGTACGAAGGCTGGAGGAGGATAGAGGAAGAGAGATGGGAATGAGTAAGGAAAAAAAGGATTGGGGGTGAAGTGGGGAGGACGAGAAAAGTAGGAGGATTGGGGAATAAGATGGAGGGAGAAGGGATTACATGGAGAAGGATGAAGGGATTGGTAGGATAGTGGCGGAGGACCCACTGGGGACCGGGAGGGGAATGGAGAAGGGCAAGCCTGAAAGGGAGAGAGAGAGAGAGAGCGATTAACCTCGCTTTGAAGTCAGGCTTTTATTTCCCTTGCTCTCTACCAACAAACACCAAAAGAGAATACGGTAAATGCTGAATATAAAACACTCCGGTAGTTACTATTACGTATGGGCACTCCACAGAGAGAGAGAGAGGGAGAGAAGCAACAACAGAATCCAACGGCATTTGTACTCAGTTATGCATTATTGAGTGCATTTTTTGTGATGTGTATTATTCGTATAATTTTGTTTTTAAATAATAATGAGTAGTTACGAGTAGATACGAGTAGAATCATGCGGTGATGGGACGAAGAATTTGTCCTGAAATAAGGTTTGAAAGCCGAAGCAAGACCAAAATTTGAGGAGTTAAGTGAACCACAAGACAGTATTAGACATAAAAAAAGTAAACAATGCACCAAAGTTTGTTAGCCGCAATCGCGTTTTCTGTACAGCGTATAATGCTGTATGAAACTCTCAGCCTGCCGTGGTGGCCAGTGTTGCTGCATTGCCAAACGCACGATTTTAGCTAAATCTAACCTTAAATAAAATCTAAATTACTAAGGCTAGAGAGCTGCAATTTGGTATGTTTGCTGATTAGATGGTGGAAGATCTACATAGCAAATTGCAGCCCTCTAGCCTCAGTAGGTTTTAAGATCTGAGGGCGGACAGATAAAGTGCGGACGGACAGCCAAAGCCACCTCAATATTTTCTTTTACAAAAAACTAAAACCATTATTGACTAAACCTTTCAAAGAGCGTGATACAAGGTTACCCACAGTTCGAAGCGACATGCTTGTCTCACGCAAGATTTCTTTACTGTCCCGATCAAAAGGAAAAGTTGAAAACAAACAATTTTCATTTTCTAACACACAAGAAACTAACATTGTTCCATTTTCTAACAGACAAGAAACTAACATTGTTCCATTTTCTAACAGACAAGAAACTAACATTGTTTCATTTTCTAACAGACAAGAAACTAACATTGTTCCATTTTCTAACAGATAAGAAACTAACATTGTTCCATTTTCTAACAGACAAGAAACTGACATTGTTCCATTTTCTAACAGACAAGAAACTGACATGTCAGGTATGACCGTATAAAAACCGGGGACGGGGAATTTCGAGGCAGTCTGCCCAAGAATGAGAAACTAGCGATTTGTAGTTTGTCTAAAAAGAGAAAGAGAGAGAGAGACGCCAAGAAAAAGTAAGAATAAGCTCCATGAAAAACAGGTGCACCAAAAACAAAAGTAAGAATAAGCTCCATGAAAAACAGGTGCACCAAAAACAAAAGTAAGAATAAGCTCCATGAAAAACAGGTGCACCAAAAACAAAAGTAAGAATAAGCTCCATGAAAAACAGGTGCACCAAAAACAAAAGTAAGAATAAGCTCCATGAAAAACAGGTGTACCAAAAACAAAAGTAAGAATAAGCTCCATGAAAAACAGGTGCACCAAAAACAAAACCAAGCGGTCCATATCGAAAGTAAGTTCCAACCCTTGTCGTGACAGACACACAAGGGCAACTGCAAACAAAAAGAGAAAGGGGAGCGGGTATTGAATTTGAGAGACCTTTTCTTATTCTTACTTTCAAGACAAACAAACGGTCTAAAAAGAATTAGGCAAGGTATAAAAGAACCAACGAACAAACATAGGGAACAAACCTGAATTTAAAATACCCAGCCAATTCATCTCTCCAGCAACCTTAAAACTCTCTACCCAATTCCACATCCAGCGTTCTCTCCTAACCCCCCACCCCCACCCCTCCAACCCCCAGTGGCCATCAGCCACCCACCCACTCCAGCCCCCCCCCACCCCACCTACAATCTAAGAATGAAATGGCATCGAATAATTAAAAGAATGCAAGTAAATCCGACAGCAAAATGGCTGTCCCATTTATCTTGGCCATAAATACTTCATGTCCAAGGAATTCGATTACCACAGGAATGCATTTCTTTTTTCCTCCATTTTCTCCATTTCAGAGAGAGAGAGAGAGAGAGAGAGAGAGAGAGAGAGAGAGAGAGAGAGAATTTGCAAATATAAACCTGAATGGAAAATGAACGAAAAGAATATTTATCGGTTTGAAAAAATTATGAGAGAGAGAGAGAGACAGAGACAGAGAGAGAGACAGAGAGAGAGAGAGAGAGAGAGAGAGAGAGGCTAAAAAGAAAATGACAGAAAGAACTGTAATGCAAGGGATAAATAATTTTTCATTACATTACGTTTGTTCATACTTCAGAATAATTATGTACCATTGCACATTACTACTGACGGCTCACCCCTTTAAATATCTTAAAACACAAATAAAATTAGATTCATATCAACTAACGCACATACACAAATACAAGTCAGTGTTTGTGACCATGTGAAATAAAACATACACATACAGTCAGTGGGGTCGCTTTTAACACTTCAAACGCACTAACACAAATACGGGTCAGTGTTTGTGACCTACTATGAGATTCAGGGTCTCTGTAACACGGTTTTTTTGGACTTTGCTCCTTGTCAAAGACCATCGGATGTAGCTGAAAGTTGACATATGTATATTTTACAACCACACACAAATTTTGTCAGCATTATCAATAACCTAAACCCGATAGTTTTGATTTTTATAGAGTAAAAATGAACTAGCCGACGCCATGGCCAATGATTACGAGCCAAGAGTCGAAAAACATTAATTACGTAAGCAAGGTAAATAAACACCTTTTGACTAAATGTTGCCCCGCCCATCCACCAGACAGAAATGCCATCGGCTCGGAAACCAAACCCAAAGACTTTATGAATGGCGGAACGATACATAGATGTGGGTGGGGTATCAGTGCTAGCGTAGTAATACTACTGTAGCAGTAGTGCCTCAACAGTATAGCAGTAATATACATGAATTAAACGTTTAGACCAACTGCTGGGATCCTTGAGGATCATTTAGCACTTCTTACAACTACTCGAGAAATTAGTTTTTATAACCAGAAGTTAAATTTTCTAATCCAACAATGCCCATGGTAGCCTTCAGTGTTATCCTGAATTATAACGAGGCGAAAGTGGGTGGAGCCTCATGAAGTCACCATTCTGACGATAATTATTGGTGAAGGTTTAAAGCCAATATACGGTACCTGCTATTTTTTTTCAGTAAATAGGTAGATAGCCAATAAATAAAAATTGCTTGACATTGGATATAGCAGTTATCAAATCAAGCTTGTCTACTATGTTTTTGGTAATTACCAACTATTCCCTACATCTTGTCAATCTGATTGTGACCTATAAAGTAGACTGTAATTTCTTTGGAAACTTATTTTGGGAGTTAGACTAATAATCGAAGTGTTTTTGTATTTATTAACATATTTTGTTGGTTTGTTCTTTATGACAATTATCAGTGGAGAGGTTCCAGAGTTCATAAAGGTGTACTGCTTTGCTTGTATTTAAATGTGTATGTCATTGTTGCCAGAGGTTTAGCCTTCGTTACGTATAGCCAATCATCCATCGAGAAAGAGGGAAGAAATGATGTCATAAGTTACGTAACGAGTGCGTTCGAAACCTTTTCTCTGAGTAAGTTGGCCCGTCTTCAAAAAAGGTCA
>NC_087208.1:31347315-31352315 GCF_015104395.2 Macrobrachium nipponense | reverse complement strand
GTAATGTTAAGGACTCGGTAGTGAGTAGTTTCGCCGATGACACAAGAATAAGTAGAGAAATTACTTGTGATGAAGATAGGAACGCACTACAAAGAGACTTTAACAAAGTATATTATTGGGCAGAGGTATATAGGATGGTATTTAACTCTGATAAATTTGAATCAATAAATTATGGAGACAGAGAAGGAAAGCTATATGCATATAGGGGACCTAACAATGAGACAATCACAAATAAGGAAACAGTTAAAGACCTTGGTGGGATGTTGAATAGGAACATGTTATGCAATGATCAAATAGCAATTCTATTGGCAAAATGTAAAGCAAAAATGGGAATGTTGTTACGGCACTTCAAAACAAGAAAAGCTGAACACATGATTATGCTTTATAAAACATATGTTCGTAGTTCACTTGAATATTGCAATATGATATGGTACCCACACTATCAAAAGGATATTGCACAAATAGAGTGTGTACAAAGGTCCTTTACAGCTAGAATAGAAGTTAAGGATCTTGACTACTGGGAAAGACTACAATCCTTAAAATTATATAGTCTAGAAAGGAGAAGAGAACGCTACATGATAATTCAGGCATGGAAACAGATAGAAGGAATTGCCGAAAACATCATGGAGCTAAAAATATCAGAAAGAGCAAGCAGAGGTAGATTAATAGTGCCCAAAACTATACCAGGAAAAATAAGGAAAGCACACAGGACATTAATCCACTACGCACTAGCATCGATAATGCAGCGTCTATTCAATGCGTTGCCAGCTCATCTGAGGAATATATCAGGACTGAGCGTAGATGTGTTTAAGAATAAGCTTGACAAATATCTAAGTTGCATCCCAGACCATCCAAGATTGGAAGATGCAAAATATACCGGAAGATGTACTAGCAACTCTCCGGTAGACATTAGAGGTGCCTCACACTGAGGGACCTGGGGCAACCCGAACAAGATGTAAGGTCTGTAAGGTAAGGTAAGGTCTCTCTCTCTCTCTCTCTCTCTCTCCTCTCTCTCAAACACGCACATTATTTGACTTAAAGTAGACTACCCTCGACAGTTGCCAAGAGAACACAAGTTGGAAAAGCTCTCTCTCTCTCTCTCTCTCTCTCTCTCTTCTCTCTCTCTCTCTCTCTCTCTCTCTGTCGATCGTATCATTTCGCTATATCTGTCATCGTCACAACATCTGTTATTTTTTTCCATGTGCATAATAAGGTCTCTGTTACCATCGATTTTGGTGATTTTCACAAAACAAGTAAAAAGATACATTAAAATTATATATATAATACATATACATACATACATATATATATATATATATATATATATATATATATATATATATATATATATATATATATATATATAGCGAATACCACGGGAAATGATAGTCAGGAATCCAAGCGCTTTCGTCTTTATTCAGACATCGTCAAGGAGCTACTAAAGTACAATTGGAGAGGATAGCCTCAGGTACAAACAAGATCAGGAATACCAGATGGTTAATTATCAAAAGGGCAAAAAATTAAAAGGGATAATCAGGATTTATCGGATATCACACGGTCACAAACTTAAATAGATTCTGACCCTAACCGAAATTACAAAGTATCTTTACGTCCAAAACATGTAAAAACTGAATATATTAATTTTGTTGCTTATATTTATCTACAACTTTTTTCATTATGAAAGCATCAAGTTTAAATAAACCAAGACTTAAATTTAGAACATTTCTATTATTTGACTTGATAAAACAAGATTCAATGATATTCCTTTTAACTGTGTCATTACATGGGACTAAGGCTCTTGCTTGACTCCAGTTAATAGGATGGTCTAAATCTCTCATATGTACAAATAATGCATTCGATATTTGCCCAGTTCTCACAGAATATTGATGTTGCTTAAGACGCTGTGAAAGAGATTTACCGGTCTGTCCGTAATAGATTTTATCACACTTTTTGCAAGGAATTTCATATATGCAGCCTGGAAGATCTTTAGGAGAATTTTTGATTACTAAACTCTTGACATTAATATTACTGAAAACAACATTTATGTTAAAAAGCTTTAAAATTCTAGGAATATCTAAAAACCTTTCATCATAAGGTAATTTAGAATGTTATGCTTACTAAATTCAAGTTTGTCATTAGTTGAATAAAATGTTTTTCTAGCTCTTTTCCATGCCACATCTACAAAAGTCCTTAGGTATTTAAGTTTCAATGCAATATCATAAATAGTTTTAATTTCAGCGTCAATAAACTGCGGGCTACAGACACGTAAAGCCCTTAGGAACATCCCAGAAAAAACAGAGAATTTAACATTTTGATGGTGATTGGAGTAGTAATGAACAAAAGAGGCAATATTAGTTGATTTTCGAAAGACTGAAAAGGTGAAATTTCTATCATTTCTATGGACAGTTACATCAAGAAAATTCAAATTACAATTTCTTTCTTCTCTACAGTAAATTTTATAGAAGGGACTAAATTATTGAGATTATTAAGGAATTCCTGGAGGTTTTCGTGAACTGGCCAAATACAGAAGATATCATCCACGTATCTAAACCAAATAACTTTTTGGGGCAAAATTCTGAATAAAGTCTGAATAAAGACGAAAGCGCTTGGATTCCTGACTATCATTTCCCGTGGTATTCGCTTATTTATGAAGTCACGTGCATCTACTGTGATTTTTAAGCATGTATATTATAATATATATATATATATATATATTATATACTATTATATATTATATATATTATATATATATATATACATTAAAAGTGTACATTATAATGCAATCTAGAATTTAGGCCCAAGGCCAAGAACTGGGACCTATGACGTCATTCAGCGCTGAAACGGAAACTGACAGTAAGGAGGAAACTTCGCAGTTGCACTATGAGTTAACTGTTAGGAGAGGGTGGAAAGTGAAATGGAAGAATGAGAATATGAACAGAGATACAATAAAATTAAATAAAAGGGGTTGTAACTAGAGACCGAAGGGACGCTGCAAAGAACCTTGAACGGCACTACCCCACCACACCCCTACGGGGTCAATATCCTCATTTCGAACATACTTCTAAAGCGTCTATTCAGCATATCCTAACACTGCAGAGTGGTACGTTCTTTTCATTAACGTTTATTTATCCCTCATTCCACAAAACACTGCTCCATCTCTCACTTAAACTTTTTACAACCACTTAGCTTTGTATCCCCGCTGAGAATTCAGTAAGTAGTGCCTTTCGTGGTCAGTCAACTGTGGTGGGATGCCTTTACATACGGCCATGGGACGCTATAGCGAACTCATCCCGAAGTAACTAGCAAAGGACAAGAAGGAAAGTACGAGAAAGATAACTCCCTTTGGAGGAAAATGCACCAGTGAAATAATACAAAAATTATACTATATATATATATATATATATATATATATATATATATATATATATTCATTCACACACACGCGCCCTCACACCCTGACACACACACACACACACACACGCTCAAGCACACGCACCCAGTTACATAAAATCCAACATCAACGTAAAATCATTCTTGGCATCTCTTGGCCAGAGAATTTCTTCCTTTCCCCAACAAACCTTCCATTTTTATTGACGGCACTGATAAGGCCGTCAAGAGAGGTCAATAATCTTGAAAGCAAAATGCCTTCTCGATATTACCGAAATCTGCGACAAGCAATGGCGCTCCCCCCCCCATCACCCGTCCCACCTCCCAAGAGCCATCTGGCGGCAGGTGCGATAAACAGGAAGCCGGAATGGGGCGGGGGTGGGGGAGGGGATGGTGCTGACCTCCGTTTTAAATCAGACGCTTACATTTTTAAAAGCGACAGGATTTTCTCCCGGGAGATAATAAGCTCCCTAATATTTTTTTGGGAACGAGGAAAAGGCGAAGGAAGGAAGAGGAGTAGGGGGAAGGAGGGTGAGGCAGGAGAGAGAGAAAAAAAGAACAAGTGATGTTTGATAAGGCTGGAATAAATGTGATGGGTGAGAGGAAGGGAAGATCGGAGAGATTGGTAAAAACTAGTAACGCTGAAAACAATGATAAATAAAAGTTTCTCAATAGAAAATACACCACTAAAATAAACTATTTCAAATATAACAATAATATGAAAGTGAAATAAAAACAATCAATTCTCAATAGGCTAAAATCACACACACATACATGTTTGCTTATAGACATATTTCCGCACTAATCATACACTTTCTCCCCTTAAAAAATAAATGGCAATAAAAGATTCTAACAATTTCGGTTTACAAAAAATCTTTTAGAAAATAAACTATTCTGCCATGAATGACTCATGTAAACCTCGTCCTACCTTAGAATAGAATATAAAATTTATATAGTATAAAATTTATGCCCAAAGCCAAGCGCTAGGACCTATGAGGTCATTCAGCGCTGAAACTGAAATTGACAGTGAGAAGATTTGACAACTGCACCATGAAACAACTGTTAGGAGCGAGTGGACGGCAAGATGGAAGAAAGAGAATATGAATGGAGGTACAGTAAAAGGTATGAAAGGGGTTGCAGCTAGGGGCCCAAGGGACGCTGCAAAGAACCTCAAGTAACTCCTAATTACTCCCCCCCTCCCACCTATGGGGAAGATCTAAATAGTGAAGATTTTGCTCACGAGATGCTAAGGACTATAACACTGCGTCCCCAGCTTTAAATAATATCCTATTTCGAATATTAACGGTGTAATTCGCATACAGTAAATTATCAAAACACTTTTCAGTTGCAAATGTATACCAAGATATCCTTTTATTTACCTAAAACTTGCACATAGCGCAACTATTTAAAGCTCGGGACGCAGTGTTACCATGCGCGACCACCACAGGCGGATGGACAGATGGAAAAAAACAGAGTATAGCTCAGACAAACAGAAGCGGCTCCATCGTGCATCATTATGCATGCAAAGTCTCTGGATGTGCATCCCGAAAACACGAAAATGAATATCTTCTAGTCCATCAATATAATCATTGATCACCTATTCCTATAATCTG
>NC_087208.1:31322315-31342315 GCF_015104395.2 Macrobrachium nipponense | reverse complement strand
TATATATATATATATATATATGTATATATATATATATATATATATATATATGTATATATATATATATATACACACATATATATATATATATATATATATATATATATATATATACATATATATACATATATATATATATTATATATATATATATATATATATATATATATATATATATATATATATATATATATATATATATTTGGGCCTCAAGAGTGCGTGACTTTTTCATATGCACAAATATTAATTCACAAATATTGTTGAATATTGAATTCATTATTACCATCCAAATATAAATGTAATTGCTAAGTGCTCTTATTCTACCCAGGATTCAAAAATGGACCTTTGGATCAGAAACAACGATAGGTTGTCAATTATATATATTATATATATAAATATATGCAAAAAATATAAATAAATCCATACATAAATATATATATGTAATGTATAGTCATTACAATTACATATGCAGCTGATAAAAGTGACTAGTAGACTTCACTTAAAATAAATCAAATAAATCCGTTCAGATATAACGGCTCTTTCTCAGTATCTCAGTAGTTCTAGTAGACAGGTACATCAATTTTTCCCTCTGCTTATTCTTGCTCTGCATAAATCATAGATCATAATGGTAGAGCACAGGGAAAGGGATGGTGGAAATGGAAGGAGGAGGAGGAGGAGGAGGAGGAGGAGGAGGAGGAGGAGGAGGAGGAGGAGGCGGAGGAGGACGAGGAGGAGGACGAGGAGGAGGAGGAGGAGGTAAGAGTTAAATGAAACCTTCCAAAAACATAATATCAGTTCTGAGTTGCAACGCAATTCGGAATTCTCACGGCTTCGGATTGGGGGAGGATGGAAGAGGAGGTGGTGGAGGAGGGGGAGGAAGGGTAGAGGAAGGGTGGGAGGAAAGGGGGGTGGGGTTTCATTTCGACCCGAACTAATTAAGAGCTCCATTGGAAAATAATTTCGCCTGTCGCACCCGGAGCTGAAAAATGAACGGAAACAAAACACTTTAATAAGTATACTCGCCGATCAGAATGAACGAATAAAATCTCCGGAAGTCGCCGAGTTTCCGGACATCACACAACATCGTTAGACGTCAAAAAAAAAAAAAAATGCCAAAAGGCGAAACGCTGGGACCTATGAAGTCATTCAGCGCCGAAAGGGACATTAACATTAGCAATTGGTCACCTGGCAATGGGATCTGAACCACATTATATCGAGAAATGATTTTCTTTCACCAGAAATACATTTCTCTGATTCCACGTTGGCCGTGCCGAGAATCGAACTTCTGACCACCGGATTGGTAGCAGAGCGCGTAAACCACTCGTCCAACAAGGAGGGAAACCTTGTAGTTGCGTCATGAATCAACTGTTAGGAGAAGGTGGCAAGTGAGATAGAATACAGAGAATATAAATGGAAGTACAGTAAAAGGAATGAAAGGGGTTGCAGCTTGGGGCAGGAGGGTCACTGTGAAGAGCCTTAGGTAATACCTACAGCACACAGCTTGAGGTGACTGACGGCACTACCCGCCTCTGAGGGTTTATAACAAAGTTTATGAAACGCTTAAGCCTTCAATACTGAGACAAACCTTGGTCAAGACAACCCCGCAGGTATATTAATTTTTCTATCTTCACAAAACTATCATTATTTTGCATGATGTCGCGTGTTCAACCCAATCCTCCCTCTCTATCTAAAACATTTCTTTATCCAAGACCATCTTGTAAATGACAAATGGAGTTGTTCTACAAACACTCAAAACATTTTTTAATTAAACTGTTTTTCATTAAATTTTTTATGTCCTGCCAATCGACGCAGCATCACAGCTTTATCAGTATCCAGATTCTAATTCGATTTTTTGTCGATCCAGTCCGTTAATTTCCCGCGAATGTTCAGCTGGATCGCAGAACCGACCCGACGACAACCAGGAACACGAATAAAATGAGAAGAGATGGTGGAAGGAGCGCTGAAGAGATGCTCCAGCCACCACCAACGCCATATGTTATCAAAACTTTCCTTGCGGCGGCAATCTAATTAAAACAGCCGAGTTCCATCATTCACGGGATAGGAGAAGAACGCAAGAGAATCTCGTTACTTCCTCTACGAGATTATCCCCCCCGAGATAATTCTGCCCAAAAGGAAGGAGACACTCGCTTACGACAGTAAATTAGTAACGTTTGATAATCCTTCCGTGAGTTTGTACCACTATATTGTATATATGTATGTATATATATATATTATATATATATATATATATATATATATATATATATATATATATATATATATATATATATATATATATATATATATATATATATATAAAAGTGTGTGTATGAAAATATGTAATAGAGAGAGGAGAGAAGGAGAGAGGGAGACGGCGAGATGCGAGGAGATAGAGGGAGTAGAGAGAGAGAGAGAGAAAGGAAAATGTTTTAAATTGCGGAGGAAATGTTAGAAGTGGTTCACTTAAAAGAGTCGTTTTTAGGGCGACACAGAACAGGATGAGAGAGAGAGAGAGAGAGAGAGAGAGAGAGTCTTTTTTCCAGTTCTCATGGGAAATCCTCGAATTTCTCAAAAGACGAAATGTGAAGAACAAAGCAATCAAAATGTCAAATGGTTAAAACTTGTCAAGGACCTTCTTTCCATCTTCCTCAAGGCTCTCTCTCTCTCTCTCTCTCTCTCTCTCTCTCTCTCTCTCTCAAGGAAAGGCACATCTTATTCTCGGAAGATTTGGGCGACCTTTTCAATGGGAGTTCGTTGACCATGTTATTCCTGTCCTGAAAAAACGACCAAAGTTTTTTTTTTTTTTTTTTTTTTTCTTTTTTACTTTTTTACACCCCACTGTCCAGGTCTCATATTCAAATGGGAATTCAAAATTTTTTCAGATTGATAAATCAGTTTTTAAAAAAATTCTCAGAGGCAACACTCAAATATACGACAATTGTGCGAAAACTTACCTTCACAAGAAAAAGCGAGTCAAATAGTCAAATTCAGACTTCCACTCATATACATACATACATATCATATATATATATATATATATATATATGTATATATATATATATATATATATATATATATATATATATATATATATATATATATATATATATATCTATCTATCTTTATATATATTATATATATATAGTAAATATATATATATATATATATATATATATATATATATATATATCTTTATATTTATATATATATAATATATATATATATATATATATTATATATATATATATATATACTATATATCTATATATATATATATATATATATGTATGTATATATATATAATATATAGTGTGTGTGTGTGTGTGTGTGTGAGTGTGTGTGTGAGGGTGTGTGTCTGTTTTAAAAGTGTAACACGAGGAAAACCTCACAGTTACACTATGAAAAACTTGTTAAAAGAGGGTGGAAAGTAAGATGGAAGAAATATAATAAGAACGGAGGTAGAGTAAAAAGATTGAAAGGGGTTGCAGCTAGGGGCCGAAAGGACGCTACAAAGAAGCTTAAGTAATGCCTACATGGCACTGCATGAGGTACAATGAATGAGTACAGGGGCAAATGCCGCAAAATGAAAGTGTTCGTGAGATCGAGCTGCCTATAGTAATTTTGTTTTGGAATCTATTGATTTAGGCCCTTGGATTTATTTTCATTTCATCTTCCATATTTGGGAGGCTGCTAGATTTCGATTCCAGTCCACATAAGGTGAAAATTAAACTTCGCTAAATAGGGTCATCGTATATATCGTTTAAAAGCTTATGATGAGTAGATAATTTTTAAGAGAGGAATTAAGGCTAAATTTTTCATGTTTCTGGAGTTATTCACACTTTTTTCTTGGGCTAAATTTTTCATGGTTTTTGAGTTATTCACAATTTTTTTCTTGAATTTGTGGTTGGAAAAATGGCTGAAAATAGTGCTGTAAAACGACATTCTTATTGCCTTGTGTAGATTGAACGATTTCACAACAACTTATAGTCTTTGATTTTAGTAGTTAGTCAAGCTAGATATGAAAACGATAAAATATCTGTAACTCCCACATCAAGATTTGAACAGGATATGTCATAACAAAGTCTCGACGTACCTTGTATTACCTACTGACCGGTACGAACATGTTTTTTAAACTGACTGATAAACTAGAAGCTAATGATGTATTCTTTGTGAATCAGAGGTGATTTACAACATAACGACCAAAAAAGTCTTGGGAGGAAGAGCTAAAGAAGATATTTTGAGTCAAGTTGCAGATTGGCTATGACCATAGAAGAGCGAATATTTGGAGGCAAGAATGTGTGTGATATAGAATGAAAAAGAGGAAACTGTTCACCTTTGACTCAAATGCTCAAACATGCAAGACCAAAATGAATGGGAATGTTTTAGTCTTAAAAGAGGATAGGTCGTTAATTCAAATGAAGGAGAGAGAATATGGAATTTAGGCCAAAGGCCACGTGCTGGGACCTATGAGGGTATTCAATGCTGAAAGAGAAATTGACAGTAGAAAGGTTTGAAAGGTGTAACAGGAGGAAAACCTCGCATTTGCACTATGAATCAAGTGTTAGGAGAGGGTGGAAAGGAAGATAGGAAAGAGAATATGAACGGAGGTACAGTAAAAGGAATGTAATGGGGGTGCAGCTAGGGGCCGAAGGGACGCTGCAAAGAACCTTTAGTGATGCCTACGGGGTTCAAAAGCAAAGTACTTGTTGAAAGCTTTGCGTTTTGGCGAAGTAGGACTAGTATTTGATCAGTACAAAGGATCATTAAATTGTAAATGTGAAGGATGTGGGAATGAGGAAAGGGTTCGATATATGGACAAAAGACACATTTTTAAGTGATGATAATGATCACAAACATAATCATATCATTTTCAGTATATCTTTGCATAAACTATATAATACTTTTCACAGGGAGAGTTGTTTTTCAGGCCATAAGTTGGAAGCTAAGAGGAAACTTATCTAATCCATCACTACTCCTCAGAATTAGATAGGAAAAGACTTAATTTTCTGGACCTTTATACGTCAAAGTTTGTTCTCGTAAGGAAATTATTGATTATTCAAAAAAGTTCTATGGACTTTTTGTGAGCAATTTTAGTAGTTTATTCACTTTGCAGTTTGCTAATAAATGGCTAAGTCTAAAGTTTTTTGGTATAGATTCAGTAACAACAAAATGTCAAGCTAAATTTCCTTGCAGAATCATTTTATTTCCTTAGATAAATAAAAATTTTCTTATTTTGAAAACTGCTCATTTCTGACCCAGTATTTCTATTCGGAAAGGAATCAGCTGATTGAGAGCCTTCCCTCAAGCAATGTATAACATGACCATATTTGATTAGGTCAAAATTTTGGAACATGGGGCTCTGGGGCCAAATTTGTAATTGGCGCCAAATTTGGTAAAAGTTGTCGAATAAAACGCCAACAACTATTTGTGTGATTTTTGACGTCGAAATTGGTTGAATCAATTAAAAAATCACCTTAGACAGCTTGATTGGCCACCCCCCCCCCCCCTCCTTAGTTTAATTCTACTTTATTTTTTTCTAATGCAAAAAAGCAAGTTTCCTAATTGCAAAAAAGCCACTGCTGTTTGGAGTTACTCTTAAAAATGATAAAGTCTACCTAATTCTTTACGTCCCTTCTCATTTCGTGGTTAACAACAGCTTGTATATCCATACATAGTTACACGCTGTCCGCATATTTACATATATATGACAAAGACTCCATACCCTTATACAAGCACAATTATTTAATATATATATATATATATATATATATATATATATATATATATACATACTTCAATATATATATATATATATATATATATATACTATATATATATATATATATATATACTATATATATATATATATATATAATATATATATATATATATATAATATATATAAGTGTATATATATATATATATATATATATATATATATATATATATTTCATATCAAAAACAAAATCAGCACAGCGAAAGCACATCCAACTCTGCTCAGGAAACGCAATTTGCATAAAGAGCTGAAAAATGACAGGAGAAATATTCCACCTAATTATTATTTCAAAGAAAGGCACAAAAAATGCAATTAAAATCTCGGCGCAGAAAGAGAGAACCAAAAAAAAAAAACTGACGCAAAACTGCGAAATGACAGAAAAAAACATCTGAACAAAACTGCTCATAATTTCATCCCTACTTCTCTCTCTCTCTCTCTCTCTCTCTCTCTCTCTCTCTCTCTCTCTCTCTCATTTTTTTTATACATCCACCTCTTTTTCAGAGTGCTCATTCAATTTAGTAATAAGGGGTTCGGGGCCTTCAAAACTCTGTGTAAATAAATGAGAAATATTGCCATTCAACCCCTCCCAAACCCCACCCCTACCCACAGACTCACCGAACACGCTCGGGTGAGATGCGGACAACCTGTTGCTATAGGAGGAATGTGTGAGCTCTTTTCCTCTCAGGCCTTGAAAACTGTCATTCTGTCTGTTTGACTGTCTGTCTGTATGACCATTTGTCCTATCAAGCCTTTAAAAAACAATCTGTCTGTCAGTCTCTCTTAGAAGTTTTCCCCTCAGGACTTATAGCTTATCAACCTGTCTGTATGTATGACCATTTTTCCTATCAAGCCTTTAAAAAACAATGTCTGTCTGTCTGTCTGTCTTAGCAGTTTTCCTCTAAGAATTAGAGCCTATCACTCTGTCTGTCTGTACGACCATTTGCCCTATCAAGCATTTAAAAAAGAATGTCTGTCTGTCTGTCTTAGCATTTTTCCCCTTAGGACTTAGAGTCTATCATTCTGTCTGTCTGTATGACCATTTGTCCTATCAAGCCTTTAAAAAACAATCTGTCTATCTTAGCATTTTTCCACTCCGGACTTACTATAATTAATTCACAGCCCCCGAGCATTAGGTACCCAGCCCCGTCCGTTACGACGCTCCTGATTGGCTAGTGATGAGCCAGTCACAGGGCTGTAAACTGGCCAGTATCTCCCCAGCATTCAGAGGGTACATATCTCCCGCTCATACCTCCCCTGACTATAGTATGTCTTTCGAAAGTTATAATTTCCATTACACCTCGGTTTTACCCTAAGAAAAGTAGTGTTTCCCAATTTCATCACTAAACATCGTCGAGCCAGTGATCGAAGGATTATAATGATATATGAATTATGTGCTTCAGTAAATTTACTGCTAAAATATGTATAGTGAAATAAAACATGGAATTTTTTATATGAAATATATTCTTTCATTCCTTACATGAGATCGCAGTGCATTCATCATTTATCGTCTTGTGTTTCATAGAATATCGTAGCTTAAATGTCATGGATGACAATGCTACCAAAAAATTAGAGGTATGGCTATTAATATGAAAATAACAAGCAAACGATTAAGAATATTAAAATGAGATGGGATGCGGGCAGACAATGAAAGAGTATATTTTGTATTAAAGATTTCATGTTTATTTCACAGTACATATTTTAGCATTAAGTTTACTTAAGTACATAACCTGTCAATCTGTCTGTTTGTCTGTAAGACCATTTTGTCCCTCAGGACTTAGAACATGTCATTCTGTCTGTTTGTATGTCTGTCTGTGTCTGTGATACCAAATTTCCCTTCTTTGGATGTCTGTCAGTCTGTAAGACAATTTTCCCCCTCAGGACTTAGAACATGTCATTCTGTCTGTCTGTCTGTCTGTGATACCAAATTTCCCCTGTTTGTTTGTGTCTGTCTGTATGACCATATTCCGCTCCGCCTTCAAAACTGTCTACTCGTTTGTATCGACAGTTTTCCCCTTAAGACTTAAAGTCTGTCATTCGGTCTGTCTGTATGTGCCAATTTCCTCACAGACCTTAAAACAATCTGTCTGTATGTCTGGAATTATTTCTCTCAGTCTGTCTTTTTTTTTTCTTTTTCTTATTTAGTGTTTATTATGCAGAACCGTGTTTTTCGATTATTTTTAAAATTTTATCTTTTTTATTATTGTATTCTTATTCTATCTTTGACTGTTAATTTTGAGTCAGTAAAATCTCTACAGCAAAGAATGAATAAAACAACAATAAATCTCTTGAACGAAAACTTCATTAACTGTCACCAAGAGGAATGACTTTGCACGACTTAAAATAAATTTTTAAAAAAAGCCTCCGGTATTCATCGCCAAGACTGATATTGTTTACCGTGAAAGTTACCGAAACTATTTTTTTCTTTAAAGAACGGAGACATTTTGTAACGCCTGCGAAATGGCATTTCCCTGGAACCAAACAACATGACATTTGAGACGCCTGACTCAGTAGCAGATTTTAGGCGTAGTAGATACAACGTCTGTTATTTAAGATATAAAAATATAATTTGAAATGGCAAAGGTTTCCGCCAACTCGCCAAGAAGCTCCGTGAATAATAATGTTAACAATGTCAGTAATTACAGAATTTTTTCCCTAAGTATAAACTATGAAAACAAAACGTCCATGAACTCACTAGATTTTCATTGCAAACAAAACATACTTTTATGAGAAGCCAAATGTCATACATACACACATACATACATACATACATACATACATACGTATATACATACAAATGTTCACACGCACACATATGTGTGTGTGTGTGCATTTCAGTGAAAATACTTCAAATATGTTGGACATAATTACTGGCGAATAAAACCTTTATATATATATATATATATATATATATATATATATAATATATATATATTATATATATATATATATATATTGACTGGTAAAGGTGTTCTGTAACAACAGAATTCCATCTAATAAAAGGAGCCCATAAAAACAGCAAAATGTTAAGAGAGAAAAGTACTATATTTCAGAGACTGCTGTCTCTCTCTTCAGGTATATGAATGAGAAAAGTTTACAGAAAAGGTGGTATTTATACCAAGAGATTCGTCCACAAGTAAGCCAATTTAGGTCACCCCCGCTGATAATCTTCCTTTAATCTTCTTAAGCGTTGGTTGAATGAACACTGCGTCGACAATGTCTGATGTCCAATTCCCTTTTGAGATGTTCATTACCTGCTTCTCTTTTTAATTAAGGCCGATTCCATCATTTGACTCTTGTACCGGCAGTTGCTGCTATAAATTACACGTGACATATTCCAGTTTATTCTATGGTTATGTTCATTTATAAGATTGAAAAATAGCCGAGTTCTGTTGTCCATACCTAACTGACCGTTTGTGTTGCATTAATCTCTGGGGAAGTGATTTACCTGTAAATCCGATGTAAGATTGGTCACAGTCCTGGCATGGGATCTCATATACCCCCGAGTCTTTGGGCGATGTCTTTTGTTGGACGTTAATCAGGGATTTGGCTAAGGTATTTGGGTAGGTAAATGCAAAAGGGTTGGATTCCCGAGGGTGTGAGTTACTCTCTTAATCGTCTCCAGGTGGGGAATTTTTATTTTATTGTTGGGTGTGTCTCTGGTCTTGTCTTTAGGGGGTCGGTAGAAAATTACGTTTGCTTTTTGAATTGCTTTCTCAATTATATGGTCAGGATACTTTAAAGATGAGAGTTGCTTGCGAATTAGTTCAAATTCTTTTTTTTTTTTTTCCAGGAAATCTGGGGAACAAATTCGTAAGGCTCTTAAGAATAGGTTGCTAGCTAGACTTATCTTGATAGTATTGTCATGATAGCTAAAGTAGTGAATATATGAAAGTGAGAACGTTGGTTTTCTGTATATGGTAAATTTGTATTCTGTCGTGTCTCTGATTATTAAAACATCAAGAAAAGGAATTTTGTTGTCTGTTTCCCATTCAACTTTAAATTTGATGCTGGGCACTAATGCGTTTAATTTTGAGAGGAATTCATTAAAATTACCCCACTTATTATCCCAAAATGTTAGTATGTCATCCACGTATCTCATCCACAGCATGTTTTTGGGTTTTATTGCATTTATTACTGTAGTTTCAAAGTATTCCATGTACAGATTGGCTAAAAATAGGACTTAAAGGACTACCCATACTACACCCGAATTTTTGCTTGTAGAATGATTCCCCGAATGAAAATACGTTTATTAGATGCACATAATTCAACAAACTTTATTATTTTGTCAGCGGGGTGACCTAAATTGGCTTACTTGTGGACGAATCTCTTGGTATAAATACCACCTTTTCTGTAAACTTTTCTCATTCATATACCTGAAGAGAGAGACAGCAGTCTCTGAAATATAGTACTTTTCTCTCTACATTTTGGTGTTTTTATGGGCTCCTTTTATTAGATATATATATATATATATATATATATATATATTATATATATATATATATATATATATATATATATATATATATATACGTATATATATATATATATATATATATATATATATATATATATATATATATATCACATCAGGAAAACCATAGATTTAAAGGAAGAGGTGTCCAATCAGACGACAGTCACGTACACGTGTTATTAAGAAACGTTTCATGTCGTCACCAACACATCATCAGTCTGATATTGAAATTCAACATTAAAATAAACGTAAAAATTACAATTAAAATTAAATATACTCAGAACGTTAAAATAGGGAATGAGAAGAAATCTACCTATTCATAAAGAAGGAAAGAGCTGAGTGACTAAAAACGGTAATGTCTGCATACAACGTAAACCTCACGCCAGAGAGAGAGAGATGACGAGGTGTTGAGTTTAAACTTGGTGAAAGGGTGCTTAATAAACAATGACTCGAGGGTAGTAAGATGGGTAGTTTGCTTTGTGGTGCCAATTATAGAAAAATGTTTCTTTTCGATAGTAACCTTACAACTCTTTGCATGTATTCTTATATTAGAGAACTCGGGATTAGAGATTCTGGACCCAGTTCTGTAACTTAACCCCAAATGGCTGTAATAACGGACATTGTAACAGTCTACGTGAAGAACCAACATAAATACCAAGACATCTTTGGGCATTCAAGTTTATATATGATATTGGACTTCATGAAATCCTGTAATTTGTCCTTGTAATTAAAAAACCCTCCAATTTTTTTATGGATTCGTTGGAATAACATTAAGTTTTAAAAACAAATTCCTTTTCAATAATATTTCTAACTTTCACACGTAAACTGTCTGAATGAATAAATGGGATGGGTGCATACATAGTTAACTTAGTACTTAAAATTAAGGGTGGGGTGGGTGCTGACAGATACTTCGCTAGCAATTTACTAATTATGTTAAAAACCAGCTTTTTGGGTGAAACGAGTTCTTTACAAAATATTCTAAAAGAATCCCGACTTCAAGATGAAAGGAGAGCAATGGAGATGTGTACCGGAGGCCCTAAAAACCAAAGTAGATATAGCATTAATCTTAAAATTACGGAAACACGAGCTAAAAAAGTTGTTTCCGAGCCCAGTGAAGGTACTCTTTCTAAAATCACGTGGCGTGAGGTTTACGTTGTATGCAGACATTCCGTTTTTAGTCACTCAGCTCTTTCCTTCTTTATGAATAGGTAGTTTTCTTCTCATTCCCCTATTTTAACGTTCGGATTATATTTTAATTTTATTGTAATTTTTAAGTTTATTTTAATGTTGAATTTCAATTGCAGACTGATGATGTGTTGGTGACAACATGCAACGTTTCATGATAAACACGTGTACGTGACTGTCGTCTGATTGGACACCTCTTCCTTATATATATATATATATATATATATATATATATATATATATATATATATATATGTATATATATATATATATATATATATATATATATATATATATATATATATATATATATATATCACAAGGTGGAGAGGTACAGGCATGTCTCAGCGTACATAATTCATTGCCGACGTTTCACATCGCTTCGATGCATCTTCAAGGCTGGGGAATTGATAAAAATGCACACAAATATGTCACTAATAAAACACGGTACAATATCTAAAATTGAACACTAAAACATGCCTTAACCTCTCCGCCTTGTGATATTGTAGGACTTGAGCCCCCCTTACTATATATATATATATATATATATATATATATATATATATATATATATATATATATATATATATATATATATAATATATCATATATATATCATATATATATATTATATATATATATATATATATATATATATATATATATATATATCATATATATATCATATATATATCATATATATATCATATATATATATATATAATATATATATATATATATATTATATATATATATATATATATCTATATATATATATATATAGATAGATATATATATACATATACATACATATATATATATATATATATATATATATATATATATATATATATATATATATATATATATATATATATATATATATATATATATATATATATATATATATATATATATTTATATGCATCAAGAGAGAGAGAGAGAGAGATGTAAAACTTGCCGTCAGTACTCGAAGAATTCACTCGAACCTATGTAGTACTCATTAGCGTGGAACACATCAAAAACTTCAACACGAAATACATTACATCCCAGCACGCCCTAGTCTTGAAAAATGGCCCCAGGCCGACCAATTTTGACCACTTTTGAAGATGAGTTCAAGATGATGGTGGGATTTTTTTCCAGCCCTATTCCCACCAGATGACCTTTCCATTCCCTTAAAGAAAAAAAATCTTTTTTTTCTTCTTCTTCTTATTGCCTTTCTTCTGCGGCAGAAGCTGACAAGTCGGAGGAAAATAGAACGAATAACAGAGGAAAAGGTTAACCGCCGTATAATATATGATATATATATAAATATATATATATATATATTATATATTATATATATATATATATATTATTTATTTATTTTTTATATATATATATATATATATATATATATAATATATATGTATATCATATACATAAAATATTACATGTATGTATGGTATAACATATATATATATATATAATATATATGTATATATATATTAATATATATATAGTATATATAATAATTATATATGACATTGCCACTGCATTACATCTGCTAAGAATTTGAAATCTTGCTGCCACAGAATTTACACACAAACGGAAATGGCGAAAAAAAAAAATCAATATAGACAACCTTAATCGCAGAAAAACAACCAAAACCCAAAACGAAAACACGTAGCCAAAACAAGAACAACAACACAGAGAGCAACACAAAATACTACAACATGCAGAATGCAACCTCGTAAAACCTCTACCGGACGGGATATACACTGACGATAATAAATGGGCACACATCTACCGAAGGTCATAATAGTGATATATGGCCGATTTCTCCTGATCCCATCACTCCGTCAGGACAAAAAAAAATAAATAAATAAATAACTTCCAGAAATCATGAATTACGAGCTATCTGAAAGAGCCTTCGCTTTCCCTGGCCTAATATTAATATGACCTTACGGCCTGCAAGAGGTGATTCAGTCATACACTGTCGATCAATACTGACATGATTTCATCTCTCTGTACTGATATGATCAGAACATGTATGGTTTATCAGGTTTTGATTATCCACAGGCAGTGAAGCTTACAGTGCGCCTTACAAGGCACATAGTGGATAGAATCAAGGATCCTTTTTAGTGTTATTTCGACCCAGATTGCATTGCTGTCTTATAAAGAATACAATACAGAATAAGCCAAAAGCCAGGCAATGGGACCTATGAAGTCATTCAGCGCTGAAATGGAAACTGACAGAAGATTTGAAAGGTGAGACAGGACTATATGAATCAATTGTTAGGAGAGGTGGAATATAAGAAGGAAGAGAATATGAAAGGAGGTACAGTAAAGGGAACGAAAGAGGTTGCAGCTAGGGGGTGGAGGCACGCTGCAAAGAATCTTAAGTAATGCTTACAGTGCACCGCATGAGGTGTACTGACGGGTGTCTAGCCTCTATATTATTATCTTATTATATATAATTTATTGATCAAGAATAAGTCATTCAAGGAGAACCTTATGGGAGAAGACTAATGTGTCATTGAGTTTCCAATATCTTTAATATACTTCGCAGTAATAATGGCGTATCCGGGTTTCTCCAAATTGGTCTTCTGCAGATCTCACCCATTTTGATCTATGGTACAGTGATCGTTAAGAGAATATTATACCAGAAGAGCTTGCTAAATATGGATTTTAAAAAACACTTTACACGAAAACACAATTTGACTTTGTACTAACACTTTGATAAATAAATAAATTAATAAATAAATAAATAAATAAATAAATATAATTTCAAGAACATCCCGAAGAAATTGGAAAAAAGACTAGATCCGAATTAGAATTTTAACAAATCAGAAAATTAAGTGCCCTATAATAAAAATCTGAAAATATCTTAAAAAATAAAATAAAATAAAAAATAAATGAGGGCTCACTAAGCTGGAAAACGAGCATGCAAAATTTGGAACGACGGGGTACAAACCTAATTTTACGATTAAAAACATTTGTTGTCGACATATTCTTTGATCGGTGTACTCAAAGTGGAACTTGCCTTATTTTGAAAGTAGATAGTTCTAATTTGCCAAGAAGCAAAGTGATCCAAACAAAAGATTAAAATGAGGGTTGGAAGCTACTCCAATAACAATATCTTCTTGCTTTACCATAAAAATATTTAGACCGTGGAAATACTAGGATACATGTAAAAGCACGATTGCAATATATGTAATAACAACATTTTTTAAAATTCATTATTCTGGTGGTTATCATTTTCATTTCTCAATTTGGCATCTGTTTTCCATTTGGAAATCAAGACTAAGGATCATTTTCACCATCCGCCAAATTTTACTAACATTCAGCAACCACTGAGATTCATCAAGGAATGTGACTAAGTATTCAGGTGAGAAGAAACTCCAAAACCATCACAATTTTACTATGACCTTTGACTTCATCAGTAGGAGAGTTATTAAGAGTAAAATTGGAAGACATTTTTAGTCGAGGAAATATGCCTTCCAGCCCCCTCCCCCCACAAACACAGTTGGGTAATAACAGCGGGAAACTCACGCTGGATATCCATTTTACCATATATACAATAAAGCTCGCTTTTTTTTTTCGTGTTGGCCCCCGACTGAGCAAACGACATCGCATCACGCCCGTGGCACTCTCGCTTTATAAATAACACGACATGAATGTACACAAATATCGTTAAATGAATAAACAACAGGAGGAGGAGAAGAAGAAGAAGAAGAAGAGAGAGAGAGAGAGAGAGAGAGAGAGAGAGAGAGAGATTCATTCTCTCACTAAAGAAGGTGGAACGTTGTACGCCTTTCATCATTAAAGGACGTTAGTTTTAAATTTCCAGAGAGAGAGAGAGAGAGAGAGAGAGAGTGAGAGAGAGAGAGAGAGAGAGAGCGAGAGAGGGCAACAAATAGGAGTGGTGGCATCGGCCACTTTGTTTCCTTGTATTTAGGAAGCATCAACAGGACTGCTTTAAAGGGCGTTATCTTTGGGATCAAGGTCTCTCTCTCTCTCTCTCTCTCTCTCTCTCTCTCTCTCTCTCTCTCTCTCTCATATCCTTTTGTATCTCTGTAATTATTCCTTTTATTTATTTTGCATTAAATTCTCTCTCTCTCTCTCTACCGACACACACACAGAATAAAAACACGAATACACACACGCACATTGAAATGTTTATACATATATATATATATATATATATATATATATATATAGTATGTATGGATGTTCTGTCTACAATCATATAATGTGTATTAGCACACGATATCAAACAATATATATATATATATATATATAATTATATATATATATATATATATGTGTGTGTGTGTGTGTGTATGTGTGCATATATATGGGTATATATAATATACAAATTATCATGAAACAATCATTTAATCGTATTGAAACCACAATAAATAACTACAATATAGATGCTATCAACAGCCAAGTCTGTATATATTTATTATCAAATAAAACACGATGTTAACGATTAATTTTACTTAATATAAAAGAACCGGCCTTAGCCCTAGTCACCTTTCTCACAATAAGTCGAGAATCTCCAAGCGACAGGACAGAATGCATGAGGTGTCAAATTACGAATATATTGACCAATGTATAAGGTGTCAATTATGAATATATTTACCAATGTATGAGGTGTCAATTACGAATGTATTTACCAATGCATGATGTGTCGAATACAAATATATTTACCAATGCGTGAGGTGACAATTACGAACGTTTTTACCAATGAATGAAGTGTCGATTACGAATATATTTAACATGTATGCGGTGTCGATTACTAATATATTTGCCTACATATGAGGTGTCAAATACGAATACGTTTACCAAAATTTCCATAAACAACTGGTTAGTGTTTGGAAACTAACCCGACAAACTGGTCCTGAAAGGGAACTGCAGTTGTGACTAATTTTAACCAGATTTAAAGCTGTTTCTATTTTCACTTACCACTTAAATACCTTCTTTGCAGGACGCAGTTATACAGCGGCTTAAAATAGGGTTTATAATTTACGGCTGACGAAAAAGTTTTCCTTTTATATTTATCTAATAATGGAATTAAGGTATAAAAGGATCCATTTCTTCAAATTTACTACCATGGAAAAATTCGTGTATTTTACAAATAAATATTCTAAGTTCTATTTTAGTTCGATGTATTTTACAATCAAATATTTCAAGTTGGGTTTTAATCTACCGTCACCTAACATTTCAGTGCATCAAAATATCCTCTTCCTTACTCTTGAGTTTAATCTTTCTCATTTACAACCTCTTAAAATGTCTTTTTAACTTAGAGCCTATATATATATATATGATATATATATATATATATATATATATTATATATATATATATATATATATATATATGAAGAGTTAAGTGGCTCTAAGTTAAAAAGACATTTTAATAGAGGCCGTAAATGAGAAAAATTATATTATATCTATATATATATATATAATAATAAATATACGTGTATATATAAATAATATATATATATCTTCTATAGTTATATATATATATATATTAATAATTAATATACACACATATATATATATATATGTATAATATAACATTATATTATATATATTATATATAAGTAATAATATTATATATGTAATATTTCTATATATTATTAATATATATACTACAACAATATCATACTAATATATAAAACATCCTATGTTAACTACAGTCCCTTACAAACACTTTTCAGCTCAGAGCCCTTTAAGTTCTTTTAATAAAATGCAGCCACTTGGGTCGACAATGAGAGAGAGAGAGAGAGAGAGAGAGAGAAACTATATATTTTGAATAACGTCTGCTGACACATGCATACACCGTCCTGTTCTCATTTACAGTGAGCTGACCCTTTGGTAACATTCCAAGAACAAACCCACTAAAAGATAGTTTCCCTTGTAACCAAACACCCACTTCCCTTCCGGCCGCTCTCCTCTTCCGAGACATATCTCGTAAAGTGACCATGTACTAATAGCCAATACCCTAAAAGGGATATTCCAATCATAACAGGTCGTCTATAGAGCTCCTCTATTCACACCCAAGCCCCTAGAAGCCCTCGCATTCGGAACCGCAACACAATTGCTTAGCCTTCTGTACATTGCAATGGCCTAAAATGACCTATCTAACCGTAACTGCTCAAGATACAATACAAACTTGAAATGTCATTCTCTTAAAACAATCTGGAATATATTTGTTCTTATATAAATAAATTAGTAGATAAATAAATAAATGGAATTCGTTCAATAACAGTGAAGTTCATTCGACAGTAGACACGATAAAAATAAATTCATTGCAATCTCTGGAAAGCTTTTTAATGACAGTTGCTGAATGTCACAACCTTTAAACTCGGTGTTGAAAGCTTTCCACAAAATTACAGCGGAGACGTTTTGTAAGTCTTCATCATTGCTGCAAGATTATTCACTGAAAGCACATGACAAACATAACGAACACCAACTAACACTAGTCAAGATGCTATTATAATCAAGAAGCTTTTAAATAAAACTAACAAGAAAATCTTACCTCTTCATTAACATTACATCTGTTTAAACTAAAATAATCTCAAGGGAATGTAGGGGCTCAGCAATCACAGTTAAACTACGAATGTAATCGAATTCAGTTATAAATACATACAAGTATACATACATAAAACCCTCACACAAACATAAACACAAAGTATGTAGTTTGTGTCTGTGTATTCGTGTATGTGAGTGCATACATGTGTGTATATAATCCATCCAAACACGAATAAATAAAATAGAACCACGCGGACATGCGCATGAAATGTCCTGTGGACGTTCTCCACTCCACCTTTTTCGACGAATATATAGTTTTCGCATCTAATCACCCCGAAATCTGGGTCAGCCCCGAATTCCGACCAATTCGGCCCAGCAGAGGTGGGCTGGCTGAGCTCCTGTCCACATCCGCTCCAATATTAATCAAAATGGCCCAATGTTGGTCCTGCGGTCCGATGGTTACAAAATAATCTTACGTGGGTAGAAAAAAAAAATAAAAGGCAGGAAAATAATTTCGGTTCTCGACGGGCGACTAACTCCCGTCAGGGATAATATTACGCCAGATCAGCAAATCGTTCACAGATCAACTGCCTGTTAATCTGATAGCGCCTCAGTGGCGTGGTTGGTATGGTTTTTGCCTGTCACCTCGGTGGCCGCGAGTTCGATTCTCGGCCATTCCATTGAAGGTTCAGAGATGTGTATTTCTGGTGATAGAAGTTCACTCTCGACGCGGTTCGGAAGTCACGTAAGCCGTTGGTCCCGTTACTGAATAACCACTGGTTCCATGCAACGTAAAAACACCATACAAGCAAGCAAGCAAGTTAATCTGATGCATGTCTATTTGACTATCCGGCTGTTTGTTAGCGGACAGAATTAACCTCCATACCTGTCTATTGTAGAATATCTTCGTACCTATCGTTGTTTAAAACCTATTAGTTAATAGACAAAATTAATCTACGTAACTTGGCTCAGACTTTGTAAGAATGGCAGAATTAATCTCCATAACTGTCTACTCTAGAATATCTTCCTACTTATTACTGTTTAAAACCTATTCGTTAGCGGACAAAATTAATCTGCGTAACTGTCTGTCCTAGAAAAATCTTCCTATCTACCACTGTTTACAAGCGGATCTGCCTGCTGTCTGCCTAGTTGGCTATCAAACTTTTAATTCCCAGATATAATTAATCTACATATTTGTCTATCTACCTGATTTACGACTGTTTATCAAACTGTTTGTTAGCTGCGAAATTAATATAACATACAAAACAATCTGTTCTAGAACAGCTTCCTGTTTATCACTTTTCAAAAGATTATCTAATTGAACATATATTAAACAAACATTAAATGAGGATTAAATATCTGCATATTAAAAAAAACTACTATATTGGAAGAAAAACTTTGTAAACTATTAACATATCACTACTAAAGCAATATATAAAAAAGAAACATGATAAATACAAAAGATCATTTTAAACCTACACCTTTAAAAATAGACTACTGGCTCATGGGAGACAAGCTGATGACGTATCAAATAAAAAAAATTAAAAAAAAAAGAGAGAGAGAGAGAGAGAGAGAGAGAGAGAGAGAGAGAGAGAGAGAGAGAGGTGGGGGGAGAGTGAGAGAGAGAGAGAGAGAAGTAGAGAGTAGGCGTTCCAGCAGCCATCAGAATTAATGCAGCATCAATTACGTTAACGGATTTCGTTCTCAGCGATCTCGGCGGAGATCAATTTGATACATCAAGCAAGAGCGACTGACTCGCACAATTTGAATCGAAATGTGTTACACATAATTTTCACTTATTTTCCTTCCATTGCATAATAATGGCTGGGAAACTGATATGTTATTAAAACCTGCTACATTGTAAAGGATATTAACATTGTTAGACAGGTAAACTTAGAGATAAAAAAGCAATCTTTCTATGCTTACCGTTGCGACATAAAGGCAGTAGGATTCGTATCCATTTTCAGTACGTCAGAATTTCAAGGGTTAAAACACACACACACACACACACACACACACACACACACACACATATATATAT
>NC_087208.1:31297315-31314815 GCF_015104395.2 Macrobrachium nipponense | reverse complement strand
AAGTATATATAATTGTACACATATATATTCATTAATTGTAATTCCTTATATATAGATATCATACATTTACACAAGTATATATAATTGTATACATATATATGCATTAACTGTAATTCCTTATATATAGATATCATACATTTACACAAGTATATATAATTGTATACGTATATATATGCATATATATATGAATAAGTTGATCACGAAGTATATAAAACGTGATGCTATGTATAAATACAGGTTTATGCCACAAAGGAAAGAAACCGAAAAGCGAGATAGCCAAGCACTTTCGGTCTAGTGCGACCCTTTATATGTATATATATATATATATATATATATATATATATATACTATATATATATATATATACATTTTAGGGATAAAGCCGTAGACCTTACAAATGCTGTTCATAACATAATGTTAACAAAATGATTCGAACAAACGAACTTCAGTCAACTCTCTACAGAGGTAATTATTAGCGAATAAACATACATTTATGTCTAATGTAAAAACGAAAAACAAAGAAAGAAACGCAGCCAATAAACAACAAAACACCTAACCTATGCAACCAAACACGTCTAACAAATCAACAACGAATAAACAAGGACCAACGAGATGCTGCAATGGGGTACAAATGCATTACTAAGAGATATTTATAAAGCCTCAAAAGCAGGATGCAGTTTCCTTTCACTCATCACGTACGCAGCGACCAGAGAGAGAGAGAGAGAGAGAGAGAGAGAAGCGCAGTAGCCAGGCATTTCGTGATAGAGAGAGAGAGAAGGGGTGGCCAGGCATTTCGTGAGAGAGAGAGAGAGAGAGAAGCGCAGTGGCCAGCATTTCGTGATAGAGAGAGAGAGAGGGAATGGCCAGGCATTTCGTGAGAGAGAGAGAGAGAGAGAGAGAGAGAGAGAGAGAGGAGCTTTCCCCTGTCTTACGTCATAAGAGATATACTATAAGAAAAATAACACAAGGGAACAGGAGGCTGACCCAAATAAACTATGTCACTACGGTAATTCCAATATTAACCTAGATCTTTTTTCAGCCTTTTTCGTAGTTGGTGACCGACAAACCACATGGTTAGAAATACAAACACACCGTATATTTTGATGCAATCACCGGACCTTTGTGACAAACTATAAACTCTCTCTCTCTCTCTCTCTCTCTCTCTCTCTCTCTCTCTCTCTCTCTCTCTTTATGATATTATATATATATATATATAGATGTATATATATATATATATATATATATCACAAATATATATTCCAAATTCGAGTACCCTAGCCTAAAATCCTCAACAATAGCAAGCAATCTGACAAATCAATTTTATGAAAAGGGAAATCAACAAATAGACAAAAATAATTACGAAAGCGGGTTCAGTTTTACGGCAATTACTTGGGTCAATACGCGAGCAAATTGAATAAACGAAAGTAAAAGTACTACTTTTCCTACAAAATGAACAAATGCATTCAAAAATAAAGAATGTACTAATTTCCCAATGGACATGAACCATCTGGTACTCCAATTTTGTCGCAAATAAATAATAAAATAATAACAATAAAATAATAATAATAATAATAAAATAATAATAATAATAATAATAATAATAATAATAATAATAATAATAAAATTGAACTTACATGATTGACAGTGAGATTTTTACTCTAATGAACAAAGAAAATAATAATAATAATAATAATAATAATAATAATAATAATAATAATAATAATAATAGCCTGTTTAAGTAGCACCGAAAAAAGCCGCTATTCGAAAAACAGAGAAGAATCTCTAAAAGCGTAACGCTGCTGAAGTAGACATTACTTTTAATAAAGTATGCTTGAGAGAAGGTCTCTCCGCCTCCTAAGTACACAAATAATAATAATAATAATAATAATAATAATAATAATAATAATAATAATAATAATAATACTGTCTTTTTAATACTCTTTTTCCCCTACCAGAGGGTCTGCTTCCTAAGTACACAACTACTACTACTACTACTACTACTACTACTACTACTACTACTAATAATAATAATAATAATAATAATAATAATATCGAATGTATATTAAATATTCCCTTTCCCTTGCCAGAGATCGGCTCCGTGGAAAAAACCACTCAACTCTCAATGTCTCATTTAACTACTTCCTCCCGAATAGTGGATGAACCCATGTGCAGTCAAACTTCCGCGTCATCAAGCACTGCATTCATAAACACTGAAAGCTCATCAGCAGTGCGTTGAAAGCCCCCACACATACTGCTCTATTCACCTAAATCTTGCACACACACTATCTCTCTCACTCCATCTGTCCTTTCCTTCCAAGGATCTCCTGTCTCCATTCCTCTTCACAACTCTTTAATTATTATGTAATAATCGCCATTTCTCTCCACATAAACTAGCCATTTGAAAGTTTTTTACCACTCACGTCTTATTGCGCCATAGTCACCACAGCGATTCTCATTACACTTTATATGCTACGCAAACTACCTCAACAGCGTCAATTTTTTTTTATCGCAAGAAATGCCTAAACATTGTTTCCATTTCATATATATATATATATATATATATATATATATATATATATATATATATATATATATATATATATATATATACTATATTATATATATATATATATATATCTATATATATATATATATATATATATCTATATATATATATATATATGTATATAATATATCTCTATATATATATATATATATATACATATATATATATATATATATATATATATATATATATATATATATATATATATATATATATATATAATACACATTAATTCCGAGGTTGAGCCAATTGGATATTAAAGGACATTTGTAGCTTTAATGCATGTATATATATATATATATATATATATATATATATATATATATATATATATATATATATATATATATATATATATATATATATATATAGAGGTAGATAATTGCACAGGCTTTTCTAAAGGCATCCTTTGCACTTGCCAACAGGAGGCAATGTTGCAACTAGCGTCCACAGTACCGTTCGAAACAAGAAAAAATAAAAAGACGTTCAATTTATAATTGGAATGAATTCCGACAATAATCAGTTTGGAATCTAAACTTCATTATTGCATTCGACGATGCTATTGCTCCGCAATGCTTACGGATTTAATTAGCTCTCTCTCTCTCTCTCTCTCTCTCTCTCTCTCTCTCTCTCTCTCTCCATGTATATACAGCTTCACACACACACAGATGAAACTCATCCTTGAAGTGGTTTTCAAAGGATAAATGTGGTATCGACTGGTGTTTTGTCTTTGATCTGGATTTTGCCCTTTCCTAAAACCGAGAGAGAGAGAGAGAGAGAGAGAGAGAGAGAGAGAGAGAGAGAGAGAGAGAGAGAATCCTTTCATCATCCAAGATATTAATAATTTATCAAAAGGCGTCTCCCGATGCCACCTCGGGGGCCAACAAAAACAAAAGTGATCTAATATATATCGGTTTTAATGGAATTTTTTTTTTTTATCTCTCTCTCTCCTTCTTCCTCCGTCGCTTCTTTAATCTCTCCCTAGGGCTAATTTTCGTGCAAAGATGTTATCGACGTCTGTGTTTTCTCACACAGACTCAGGCTTTGGGTCTTTCTTACTCGCAACTTGAATATTTTTTTTCAAACATCTGCGTTTGATTAAATGATAATCTATACTACAATTCAAGAATCACTGAAAAGTGCCGGATCATTTCCTCAATAAATCATCAGACTAATGAATTTCCTTAGTTTAGAATTTCGTCAATAAATCAGACCAGGGATTTTTATTTTATTTTACAATTTACCGGTCACTGAAAAATACCACTTCATTTCGTCAATATATCAGACCAGGAACTTTCGTTTTATTTTACAATTTACAAGTCACTGAAAATGACCAGGTTATTTCCTCAATAAATCATACCAAGGACTTTACTTATTTTTATTTTATAATTTACGAGTCATTGAAAAGTAACATGTCATTTTGTCAATAGATCATCAGACCAGGGGCTTATGGGTTTATTTTTCGAATTAAAAGTCAGTGAAAATTATAATTTTATTACATCAATAAGTCAGCCAAAGGATCTTTTTCTCCCCCGTTTCTTTAATGCCGATGATTCAGGTAAATTTAATTTTTTTCATTTTAGCCAACCAATGTTGCATATACGGCTTAAAACAACTAATTAAGAACACATATGTGTGGGCATAAGTGGGGTTTGATAAGTAATATATTTCCTCCTTTTTCTGAAAATATTCTATTATGGGTTCATACAAACATTAAACGGCTTTACAATAGTTAAACACAAACGGAGGAATAGTCTACCGTAAGAGGAAGCACTTCCTATTGGAAAAAGAAAAAGGGCGTGATCCGAGCTCTAGCTTACTCGAGGCGCGAGCTAAAATCCATGGTCAAATAGCACGTTGTTTCACCAAAGGAAATCAAAATAACTACGCAATAGTTTATTAGAAATAACTGTTCTGTACTGTTTAACATGGACATTATTTATTTTTAAGATTTACGCTCCAATAAATAAATCATAAATATCCTATCGTAAAACTCCTATATCTTTGACTCGACGCGAAACACGTTTTTCAGACCTTTTTAAGCTTTTCCATAGGGCTTTTCTAACCCCTGCCCCCCCACCAACAAGAACAACAAAGAACTCCGTAGGCTTACTCCCCGAGGAAGCGAAAAAGCACGGGGTCAATATCCCAATCGTATACGACCTTAACCATCCATCCCTTTCCTGCATTGACTTCCTTACTTCCAGAAAATTAACGGATGTAGATTCAATAAATGCTTTCAAAGAGCGAGTATCAAGTTCGTTCACGATGGGGGAATTGAAAAAGAATCTCTTAAATCTAGTTAATTCGTTAAGTGCCGTCAAGCTTTTGATTTCAAAATCAGTGGCCTTTTTTATGCTAGGGAATCTTGTGAGGTATTATATTCATGCTGGCCTGGTGTACAGCTGTACCCAGCTGCTACTTACACACATACATACACACTTACACACGCATACATATAAGCTATATATATATATATATATATATATATATATATATATATATGTATATATATATATATATATAAATATATATGTGTGTGTGTGTGTGTGTGTGTGTGTGTGTGTGTGTATCTGCATAAATATGTGATATAGCATACATATTTATTCTTGTGTTTGCCTATGTACTATATATCTGTAGTAATATATGTATGAATTTATATATAACATCTAGATATATTATATATATATATTTATATATATATATATAATATATATATATATTGCTGGTGTTTGCCTGTAGTAGTATTAAGGAATATGTATGTTTGTATACTTTTTACCTTTCTCAAACTCTCTCTCTCTCTCTCTCTCTCTCTCTCTCTTTCTCCTCTCTCCATTCTCTCTTCTCGTCTCTCTACTGCCATATTAAAAACCATTGAACAAATTATAATAAAATATATACAATTTATCCAACAGGTAAATACGCACTTGGGTTGAGTTATTTCTGTATGCAATGATTACACGACTGGGATTTAGCCGTGTACAAGCTATTTACGTGGTGGTAAAAAAAGTGGTTAAAAAAAGTAAAAGAATTCATTGATTGATAGTATGAGTTTAATCCCACAGGTTAATTTCCTTGTGTGCAACCTATCAAAAATCGAAAATAAAAATATTAATCGTTGTGGTCTACTTTATTGGAAAGCCATGAATTTTTGCCACACAACCACAAACCCACAGAGAGAGAGAGAGAGAGAGAGAGGAGAGAGAGGGAGCTGAGAGAGAGAGAGAGAGAGAGAGAGAGAGAGTATAGAAGTAAATATTCACATACGTATTCTTTAAATTCAGTTGCAAACACACTCATACACACCTACACATACACAAACACAGACACATGCAAAATGTATGTATGTATGTATATATATATATATATATATAATATATATATATATATATATATATATATATATACATTAATACAGACATACATACATACATACATACATACATGTATGTGTGCGTGTTAAAATGACCTTGGTCTCTCTACTCTTTGGACATGCCATGTTCAAAGCAAACAAAAAATATACTAGGCAGGCAGCAATATATATATATATATATATATATATATATATATATATCTATATATATATATATATATATAGTACTGCATCTCGAGTTTACAATGCACCAGCTTTTCCCAGCATTTTCACGCATGACTCCAATTCAATTAGCGCAATTCAGTCTTTGTTAACACCTTGCTGAACGCACCTTTAAAGCCCTTCCCCCGTGAAGGGATATCAGGCAAATAGACCAATCCATCACTCAATTAATCTCACCGAGGATAAACTAAAATATCAAAATAAAAAATAAAAACCTTAGATTACGACTCCACTTCAATAACAAAAAAAAGGACATCGCCCAATCAGTCATCTCTTTTCAGGCAGGAATTATGATATCAAAACACAAACCAGTGGAAAGGAAAATGTGAATACCTCTGGTATAATCTGTCAGAATTTAAATGGATTCTGTTCTTTTTTTTCAACGACTAATCTTAGCGAAAACATTCCACTTGACAGTTTTCATACTTGTACTGATCAAAATCTCAGTCACACAGGAACCTTCAATTGTGATATAACTGTTAGAAATATATTACAAAATGTACAAAAGAGATCAGTCGGAAACTTACTCAGTTCTCAACTGAAAAGGAGAACTGACTTCTGTACATTTTTAAGTAAGATTCTCTAAACACATTCCTGTGCAATTTTTCCTACGTTTTCATTTTTATTACAGTTTCTAAAGCTTACGCACTGATTCCGAAGGTGCAGATACTAAAGTGGAACAGAGAGAGAGAGAGAGAGAGAGAGAGAGAGAGAGAGAGAGAGTGTTTCACCTCCTTGTGGGGAAGGGGGTTTTAGTTCACTAATCAAGGACCTCCCACATTTCATTATTATATCCTTGTACACATTTTGACGGAGCACTGATTTTTCTGTTTGTTATACTCTTCTTCCTCTCACTCTGTATCTAACTCCAGCTGTGACCCAAAACAGTCGAATAAAAATTAAGTACCTAACTCACTGCTCAGGACTACGCAGGTATTCTTTATTGCAAAATGATTGTTTTTATTTCCGGGCACAAAGAAATTAATATTTCTTCAGCAAAAATCAGAAATGGCTACACAAGGAGACTAGGTTGCTTATACCAGTGACATCGAATTTTAATTTAACCATCTGGTAGCTGAGGGGGACTGACAGATTTTCCACTGCCATCAGTAGCCATGTGACTTGTTCCCACAGGTATTAACGTGGGTGGCCTTTCATTTGCCTCAGTAGTGAACATCCAATCATCTAACTGAGTGAACAAAATTGGATTTTGTAATTTAAAAAGTTATCACTCATTACACATAAAAAGACAATCAACATATCTTTAAAAAAAAGTTACTTCTGTCTAATAACATACACTAACTTGTTGAGCTTTATTAACAAATACGAATGTATGAAAATGATCAAATACCTCATCCAAAGCTTGATTCTAGAATGAAACAAAGAAGCAAATTAGCTAGTTTCAGATTGAGCGGCTCAATGACTACCTTTCCTTGAACGTCCAAGCTTTGGAATTCTTTTCCTGTTTCTTTCTTTATCCGGTTCTTATAGTATTTCTTCAGTTATCTGTCAGGCCTATTACGTCTTTCACGGTTATGCTTCATCCTTCTTTCTTCCTTTGCTTTTTCACTTATCTTGGATCTTTCCTGGGTAGTGACCAAGGCGTTTTAACCCCGGTATGTATTCACCTTTGTGGCGCGTTTAGTATATAAACAAAAGACTGTAAGTATCATCAAGATAATGACCTCCAAGAAATACTAGTCCTAGAAAACGACCCCCAAAAACCCACCACCTAGGAGAGATCCGTTATCTTCAGACCTAGGGTAGAAGGGGACAGTAGGTTGCCCATCTTATTCGTTTCTGTTTTTGAAAAAAATTCCATCGAATAATTCTTAAAAAAAAACTATAACTCATAGCAGTGAGAACTAACAAATATAAAGAAGTACAAACTCCGAGAGTAGCTTCCGTGAAGTAGAACTTACGTACATACGCTGTGAGCCTTCCAGGCACGACTGGAATTCAATAACAGGGCTTTTACATTCATACAACAACGAGGGAGTTTCTCATCCTCAACTCCATACTTGCGTGATCGTGAAAAGGAATACATTCAAAGTGAGCGCCCACTCAGATCATTCTTAGTTTCTCCCAGTCAACAAAAGAATGAGAGAGGAGAGAGGGGGGGGGGAGGGGGGGGGAGGGGGGAGGGGACTTAATTCATACTTTATATAAATACCATGTTCTAGGTAGGAACTATGCAAAAATATTCTCAGAAAATAAGGTTAATATACGAAAAAGGAATATATATATATATATATATATATATATATATATATATATATATATATATATATATATGTATGTATGTATGAGAGAGAGAGAGAGAGAGAGAGAGGAGAGAGAGGAGGAGAATTGTTTTCTCATAATGTCTCAACTATTTTTCGGTTACTTTTACACACACACACACACACACACACAATCCAACAAATAAAAACAAAATAAAACGAAAAATAGTGTTCAAGCCACACATTAAAAACCCTTTTCAGGAATAACAGGAAATAATTTACAAAAAATTAAAGAAAATTGCAAACTAACCCAACCACAAGTTCCTCAATTAAGCAAGAACCTCTCCTGACACGTAGACGACATAAATTTTAGCTTGCATAGCGATGGTTGGCTAACCAGCCGGTATACCGCCTGGCCTCTGTTTAATCCCAACATCAAATGGAGGCCATACGGTGCAAAAAAAATAATAAAATAAATAAAATGAATAAGTAGATAAAAACCTAATCCGGTTTCCACTTAAGAGCACCTGAGAGAATCCCTGAAAAAAGGGGATGTGGTGATATTCAAATATGGAATGGGAGAAGGGGGAGGGGGGGGTGTAAATGGATATCTCCCTAGAAAAATTTTTAATGGCACTGACACTAGCGATGCACATAGTGCCAGGGAATATTGTCGACTAAACTATGACTACTAAGACTAGGATTAGGGGCACCGCAGTACTAAAGGAGTTCTAGAAATGGTAGAAGTTGAATTCTGGGTATAATATGAGGCCATAGGACTATTACTCTAGCAATCACATTCCAGGTTTAGTTGCACAGGGGTATAAAGTGAGCACCATTCTATCAGTGTAAGACTTGACCTCTTTGTAAAGCTTTTGATAGGGTAACGCTTTTATTTAGGACTTTCCAGCAAATAATTACTTTCAATTGGGAGTTGGTGAAAAGAATTTGGGGGATCCACAGCATGACCGAGTCACTTAATATTTTTTGGAAGCCAATAAGATGGTGGCACCAGTATACCTGTAAGTAAGCTTTCCCTCTAATCACAAGTGAATATCCTTAGACATACCTCCGTATAAACCTTCGTACTATTTTATTTTGCCCTCTTTTGCTAAGGTGTATCAGTGATGTAATCACCAAAATCTAGACTTTGGTATTACATCTTGCTGATGTAATCAGCAAGATGTTTATACCAGGGGTTCTCAAACTTTTTAACTCCTCGATCCCCTTATGAAGTTTCAAATTTTCTATCGACCCCTTAGACTAGCATTTAATATTTCAAAAACAAAAAATGTCAGAATCATATTATTGTATTAGTTTAGTAATTGACATTCAATAAGATAAAAAAAAAAAAAGTAACACCTAGTAAGAAAATATGTTTGGAACTTTAGATGCACGAGTATATGTAACTTAATTCTCCGACACGTCAGTTATTGATCGACCCCCTTTTGATCGCTTGGATGATCCTATTGACCCCTGGGGGTCGATATCGACCACTTTGAGAACCCCTGGTTTATACCTTGGTAAACACTATATTATTTCTAGCGGTTGAATCTAAAAATCGTTGTCTGACTTTCTTGTCAGCTGATCCACAACTTGATGCTTAGATTTTTACCCTATATATCTTGTCGAATTAGATCTGCGAACTCTAGATTTTATCAAATTCCCAATCCTTTAAATACCCAAAATCGTAATTCGCTCCGCGTTTTCAGAAAGGCCGAAATCGTTTTGACTCCTGAAACAAAGAAAGAGATTACTTGAGAAGGAATTTGTCCCACTGGGTGACAGCTGGCTCGCCACTTACGCCGAGGAAATGTAAATGGCTGAGGAAGACATCACCCAAGGTGGAAATGGGATAGTCGTTGTAAGAACGCTAACGACATTCTTCAAAAACCATATAATAATAATAATAATAATAATAATAATAATAATAATAATAATAATAATAATAATAATAATAATAACAATAATAATAAATAAAAATAAAAATAAAAATAATAATATAATAATAATAATAATAATAATAATAATAATAATAATAATAATAATAATAATAATAATAATAATAATAATAATAATAATAATCAAACACATAGATGAGACGGGATACAAATACCTGGGAATAATGGAAGGAGGGGATATAAAACACAAAGAGATGAAGGACACGATCAGGAAGGAATATATGCAGAGACTCAAGGCGATACTCAAGTCAAATCTCAACGCCGGAAATATCCTTCTTATTTCTATTTTCAGATCTTGATACTTATCCATTTTTTCCCTCTCTTTCTCTTCAACTCTGGTATCCCATGGTATTGCGACATCAATGAGTGATACTTTCTTCTTGACTTTGTCAATCAACGTCACGTCTGGTCTGTTTGCACGTATCACCCTATCCGTTCTGATACCATAGTCCCATAGGATCTTTGCCTGATCGTTTTCTATCACTCCCATGGGCAGTGCCAGTAATCAGATACAGCGCAGGAATAGTGGAATGGACGAAGGCAGAACTCCGCAGCATAGATCAGAAAACCAGGAAACATATGACATTACACAAAGCACTACACCCAAGAGCAAATACGGACAGACTATACATAACACGAAAGGAAGGAGGGAGAGGACTGCTAAGTATAGAGGACTGCGTCAACATCGAAAACAGAGCACTGGGGCAATATCTGAAAACCAGTGAAGACGAGTGGCTCAAGAGTGCATGGGAAGAAGGACTAATAAAAGTAGACGAAGACCCTGAAATATACAGAGACAGGAGAAAAGACAGACAGAAAACAGAGGACTGGCACAACAACCAATGCACGGACAATAACATGAGACAGACTAAAGAACTAACCAGCGATGACAATTGGCAACGGCTACAGAGGGAGAGCTAAAGAAGGAAACTGAAGGAATGATAACAGCGGCACAAGATCAGGCCCTAAGAACCAGATATGTTCAAAGAGCGATAGACGAAAATAACATCTCTTCCCATATGTAGGAAGTGCAATACGAAAAATGAAAACCATAAACCACCATAGCAAGTGAATGCCCGGCACTTGCACAGAACCAGTACAAAAAGAGGCATGATTCAGTGGCAAAAAAGCCCTCCACTGGAGCCTGTGCAAGAAACATCAGCTACCTTGCAGTAATAAGAGGTACGAGCACCAACCTGGGGGAGTGAGGTGATAGAAAACGATCAGGCAAAGATCCTATGGGACTATGGTATCAGAACGGATAGGGTGATACGTGCAAACAGACCAGACGTGACGTTGATTGACAAAGTCAAGAAGAAAGTATCACTCATTGATGTCGCAATACCATGGGATACCAGAGTTGAAGAGAAAGAGAGGGAAAAAATGGATAAGTATCAAGATCTGAAAATAGAAATAAGAAGGATATGGAATATGCCAGTGGAAATCGTACCCATAATCATAGGAGCACTAGGCACGATCCCAAGATCCCTGAAAAGGAATCTAGAAAAACAATAGAGGCTGAAGTAGCTCCAGGACTAATGCAGAAGAGTGTGATCCTTTACCTAGAAACGGCACACATATTAAGAAAAGTGATGGACTCCTAAGGAGTAGGATGCAACCGGAACCCCACACTATAATACCACCCAGTCGAATTGGAGACTGTGATAGAGCAAAAAAAAAAAAAAAAAAAAAAAAAAATAATAATAATAATAATAATAATATTATTATTAGTATTATTATTATTATTATTATTATTTTATTATTGTATTATTATTATTATTAGTAGAAAAGTGATGGACTCCTAAGGAGGCAGGATGCAACCCGGAACCCCACACTATAAATACCACCCAGTCGAATTGGAGGACTGTGATAGAGCAAAAAAAAAAAAAAAAAAAAATTAAAAAAAAAAAAAAAATAAAAAAAAAAACTAATAATAATAATAATAATAATAATAATAATAATAATAATAATAATAATAATAATAATAATAATATTATTATATATTATTATGGATTATTTATTATTATTATTATTATTATTATTATTAAGAAGTTTGCAGTCTCGTGAAGAACAATCTGTTATAAAAAATCTACAATTCTACATTTTAAAGTATATTGCTCTGTAAAGAAACGTAGACTACACCGAACGGTGTTTGAAAGTCTATGTTTGTTTACATAGTAATATACTTTAATATATAATTGTAGATTTTTCATAACACATTATCATTATTATCATTATTGTTTGGTAGAAGACCCTCTTTTAGGCAATTGCTGTTAAAAAGAATAAAGCGAGTTGATTTCATATATTGTTTTTTCTATTTCTCTTACAATTCGCTTCTCAGGCTCAGCGATGTTTCTGAGTAACTGGCCAATATTCATATTAGGAATTTTCAAAAAATTATAAATGCTGAAGGTAATCTTTTATTTCATTAGAACAGGGTCTCAGGTCCAGGTACTGACGACGACCCCTGCTTGACCTGGACCTGAGATCCTGTTCTAATAAAAGATTACCTTCAACATTTATATTTTTTTGAAAAATCCAAGTATGAATATTGGCCAGTTACTCAGAAACATCGCTGAGCCTGAGAAGAGAATTGTAAGAAAAATACAAAAAACAATATATAAAATCAACTCGATTAATTCTGCCATTCTTTTTAACAGTATTATCATAATTATTATTAGTCAGTGGGGCTATTGACCTGAATTTCAAGCTTCCAAAGAACATACTGTTCATAAGCAAGTAAAAGAAGGTAAAGTGAAATACAGACAGAAGAGATCTCACTTATGACAACGGAAAAATTAAATAATAAATTAATAAAAGGATAAAGATATATTAAAATGCAAGGAGATGTATATATAAAAAGAAGTGGTCGCCGTTATGAACGTGTGTATCTCAACTTACATAAGTTAAGTATACCTTAGTTTAACCAGACCACTGAGCTGATTAGCAGCTCTCCTAGGGCTGACATGAAGGATTAGATTTGTTTGTTTATTTGTTTGTTCTTTTTTTATTGTGGCTAGGAACAAATTGGTTACTTAGCAAAGAGCACTAAAGGTTATTGTGGGATCCGAACCACATCATTTCGAGAAATTAATTTCTAATCTACAGAAATAAATTCGTCTGGTTCCACATTGGCAGCAGCGAGTTGGGGGAGGCGAACTCAACTTAGAAGAACAAAGCACCTTCAGGAGAACAATCAACATCAAGAAGGGTTTCAACAGGAGCAGAAATAATTCCCAAATCATTTTGCAAAAATTTCCCGCCTCTGCCATTCATATTCCTAGAAAAACTAACGTCTTCCTTTTATGCCTCACTCATTCTGCATTCCGTTTTTTCTTATTCGCTTCTTCTCTTCGACTATTTCCTTGCAACGCACGTTCGTGGGTGGCAATAAAAAACGAGTAAAGAGAGGGTAAAAACAAAAACAAAATTCTTGAACGTTGAAACAACGACCAAAATGCAGTCATGGTGTATTCTGAGTATCGCTTATTATTATTCCGCGAGAAAGAGCTTTCCTGGAAGCCCCCCCCCCCCCCCCACCCCCTGCAACTCAACAGCCACCACGTAAATGGATGGCGAAGGCTGGGGAACCCAGCAGCGGCAAGGGAAGAGCTGGAATAATCGAAAAAAAGACCTGAAACGTCACAGTAAGTATGAAAGTCGCCTTGTCCGAATATGCGAGAAGAGTGAAAACATACGCCCGGGGAAATTAGAGTTCTCTAGGCCCCTATACCTCTGTATTGTTACAAATGGCTTAAAGAGAGCAACATGCCCTGCGTAGGGAAGCATACTAATTATCGAGTCTAATTGCCTAGTACCTTGTCAGGAAAGAGCATCGGGTCATATTTCCCAATTAAGAATGACAAAGTCGAATAAATTTTCTTGTTATGAATGACCAAGTCGAATGTATTTCTTTAATATGAATGACAAAGTCTAATATATTTAATATGAATGACAAAGTAGAATATATGTAATATGAATGACCAAGTCGACGGTATTTCTTTGATATGAATGACAAAGTCGAACGTATTTATTTAATATGAATGATAAAGTTGAATGTATTTCTTGAATATGAATGACAAAGTCGAATGTATTTATTTAATAAGAATGACCAAGTCGAATGTATTTATTTAATGTGACTGACAAAATAGAAATTATTCTTTTAATATAAATGACAGAAAAAGTGGAATTTATTATTTAAATATGAATGACAAAATCTAATGCAATTTTTAAATATTAATATAAAAATAAAATGCGGCTTTTAACCTAAACTCAGGTACGGAACAAAACAAAAGGGTTAAACTTCAACAAAAGAAAAAACGCAAAGAAACGCACGATAATGATAGAAAAATCAAGTACTTACCACGGCTCTTATAAATCTCAAGTGTATATCGAAGCCGCATCTGTAAGTAAAAAATAATTAATTACCAGCTGATCGGCCAAAGACTCAACAAAAATGAAGTCTACGGTGTATGCTCACATAATTTCAATTCAATAAGAAGAAAAGTCTATGACTTCAAGCGACAAAAACGTCTACGGAATATACTCATAATATTTCAATTACTATACGACTAGAATTCACTGACTTCCAGATACGAAGATCATAAAAAGGACAAAAGACCCTTAAGAGAAGTTAACGTAGGGGAAATAGACGTTGCGGAAAATATTAAAGAGGACGTCCTTTCGAAATAAAGGACTAAGACGGTCGTCCTGAACTCCGCGATATACGTAGGACATTAAATAGCTTGCTCTGTTTCCTCCTTAGGAAGAGAAATAGAAGCTTTCGTCCGCCATGTACGAAAGGTCACTTCCGAGTGACGGTCACATTTTGTCGATGCGCAGCCGAAATATGAAAGGACCAGAAGACTAGCGTAGCATAACAATGAGGCAGATAAATTATGCAAAACACGCACATTCAGAGCCAAGGACCATATGTTTAATAGGTATTATCATTCAGGATGCTTGAAAATAGAGATAATAATAATAAAAAAAACGGTTTAACTTTAAATCAAGCATGGTTTATGAGCTAATTCTAAGCGACTTAACTGCATTACAACATGGAAGACTTACTCAAGGCAAGATTTAATGAATGATAAGATCTTTTATGAAAATAAATGAATAACATTAACCATTAACAGACTTAACACATCATAGAACCTTCTCCTGCTTCGAATCTGTCTCGAGTTAATCTAAAAATCTCTTAAGAATAATGACTGTTCACTGTACACTCCATTTCCTGCTACTATTACTAATACTAAATCTACTATAGTTATTACTCGTTTTCGTCCTCGTACCAGCTCAGTGCTCGTCGTCTCGCGATAACATTAGTAAAATGATGGGAGTAATTCTACCTTCAGTACTACGAGTACGAACCCGCCAGTTTCCTTTGCGATCAAGAGGGTTTCTTAAGTTTCCACAGACGACTGGGAAGAGGTGATAAGATACGTGGTAGATTGCTGAGGATATCGGTAATTGGATTTCTACTGCCAAGAGAGTTACAAGGCGTTACAAGGATTAGGATCTCTCAAAGACTCGTTAGTCCATCCGAGGAGACATCGTGTGCTCACTTATCTGTCTAGCTTTCTTTTAAACTCTTCCACACTGTTGCTGTTTACAACTTCTGGTGGCAGTTTATTCCACTTGTCACATATCTTGTCTATAAAGATATTCCCACAATAGGATGTGTTGTATCTCTTCAGGTCTAGTTTCCATCCATTATTTCTTGTCTGGTTTTCGTTTAATGTAAATAGGTTACTGTCTGCTTTTGCTATGCCTTTCAGTATTTTCAATGTTTCTATTAGTTGTCCTCGCAATCGTCGTGTTTCTAAGAGAGAGAGAGAGAGAGAGAGAGAGAGAGAGAGAGAGAGAGAGAGAGAGAGAATCTTTGTAATCTCAACCTCGTGAAAATTACAACTCTACCTACTTACCCATTCAAATACACACTATATATATATATATATATATCATATATATATATATATATATATATATATATAATATATGTGTGTGTGTGTGTGTGTGTGTGTGTGTGTGTGTGTGTGGGTATGTGTGTGTGTGTGTGTGTGTTATGTACGTCGATTCTCAACTGTTTCCAAAAGAAAATATAGTAGATACTTAGCCCTATTTAATCCTTCATACATCACACAAAAGAGAGAGAGAGAGAGAGAGAGAGAGAGAGTTACGCAATCCCATCCGATCCTAAACTCGGTTTTGAATATAATATTTTACGCATAAGACAAAAGCCACCCTCCTACATCTATCACAACATTATAGACGAAAATAAAGACTACCTTCCGAACTTTGAACGAAGGTATCTAATGGAGCTAAAATTCACGGGGAAAATCTGCATCGCGGGAATCCGTTCATAATCATTAATATGAATATGAAGAATTTTCTTAAAGTATGTAAAAACTTTTTACATATCTCTATTGATTTAAGCAGAAGAATTTTAGCTGCAGGATAGAAAACAAACCTTGATAAGAACGAAAATAATTTTTTTCACTAGAACTCCACTTGATAGCGATTACACAAGATCAACTCTCTCTCTCTCTCTCTCTCTCTCTCTCTCTCTCTCTCTCTCTCTCTCAAGAATACTGATGATCAATTAGTGGTAAATCAATCTCGTAGATATGGGCAAAGAACTTCCATCTACTTTGATCAAACCTTCAATCTTGATGTCATTACAGAAAGCCTTTAATCCAGAAGTATCCAGACTCACGTGATTCCGTCTCTCTCTCTCTCTCTCTCTCTCTCTCTCTCTCTCTCTCTCTCTCTCTCTCTCTCTCTCTCCAATCAGCTTCTTTAATTGAATGACTATGGAATCTCTCTCTCTAATCAACTTCTACAACTAAATGACTATGGATTCTGTGTGTGTGTGTGTGTGTGTGTGTGTGTGTGTGTAAACAACCTCTAGAAATGAATGACTATGGATTCTGGACTCTCTCTCTCTCTCTCTCTCTCTCTCTCTCTCTCTCTCAATTTCTAAAAGTAAATTACTATCGATTCTCTCTCTCTCTTTATCAATTTCCAAAAGTAGATTACGATCGATTCTCTCTCTCTCTCTCTCTCTCTCTCTCTCTCTCTCTCGCCTCTTTCTCTCTCTCTCTCTCTCATCTCTCTTCTCTCTCTCTCTCAGTTTCCAAAAGTAAATTACGAA
>NC_087208.1:31287315-31292315 GCF_015104395.2 Macrobrachium nipponense | reverse complement strand
CAAGAAATAGATACCCTAATCCAGACTGTAAGGATTGTATCTGGGGACATCAGAAGAAGGAGTTTGGAATAGAAAAAATGCGCCTTAGTCAACATACAAAAAGGCAAAGTAACGAGAGCTGAAGGGATAAAGCTACCAGATGGGAGCAACATCAAACACATAGATGAGACAGGATACAAATACCTGGGAATAATGGAAGGAGGAGATATAAAACACCAAGAGATGAAGGACACGATCAGGAAAGAATATATCAGAGACTCAGGCGATACTCAAGTCAAAACTCAACGCCGGAAATATGATAAAAGCCATAAACACATGGGCAGTTGCCAGTAATCAGATACAGCGCAGGAATAGTGGAATGGACGAAGGCAGAACTCCGCAGCATAGATCAGAAAACCAGGAAACAAATGACAATACACAAAGCACTACACCCAAGAGCAAATACGGACAGACTATACATAACACGAAAGGAAGGAGGGAGAGGACTACTAAGTATAGAGGACTGCGTCAACATCGAAAACAGAGCACTGGGGCAATATCTGCAAACCAGTGAAGACGGAGTGGCTAAAGAGTGCATGGGAAGAAGGACTAATAAAAGTAGACGAAGACCCAGAAATATACAGAGACAGGAGAAAGACAGAAAGAACAGAGGACTGGCACAACAAACCAATGCACGGACAATACATGAGACAGACTAAAGAACTAGCCATGCGATGACAATTGGCAATGGCTACAGAGGGGAGAGCTAAAGAAGGAAACTGAAGGAATGATAACAGCGGCACAAGATCAGGCCCTAAGAACCAGATATGTTCAAAGTACGATAGACGGAAATAACATCTCTCCATATGTAGAAGTGCAATACGAAAAATGAAACCATAAACCACATAGCAAGTGAATGCCCGACACTTGCACAGAACCAGTACAAAAAAGAGGCATGATTCAGTGCAAAAGCCCTCCACTGGAGCCTGTGCAAGAAACATCAGCTACCTTGCAGTAATAAGTGGTACGAGCACCAACCTGAAGGAGTGATAGAAAACGATCAGGCAAAGATCCTCTGGGAGGGGGGGGGGACTATGGTATCAGAACGGATAGGGTGATACGTACAAACAGACCAGACCTGACGTTGATTGACAAAGTCAAGAAGAAAGTATCACTCATTGATGTCGCAATACCATGGGACACCAGAGTTGAAGAGAAAGAGAGGGAAAAATGGATAAAGTATCAAGATCTGAAAATAGAAATAAGAAGGATATGGGATATGCCAGTGGAAATCGTACCATAATCATAGGAGCACTAGCACGATCCCAAGATCCCTGAAAAGGAATCTAGAAAAACTAGAGCTGAAGTAGCTCCAGGACTCATGCAGAAGAGTGTCATCCTAGAAACGGCACACATAGTAAGAAAAGTGATGGATCCTAAGGAGGCAGGATGCATCCGGAACCCCACACGATAAATACCACCCAGTCGAATTGGAGGACTGTGATATAACAAAAAATAATAATAAAATTAATAATAATAATAATAATAATAATGTGTACTTCACCAACTCTCCTAAAAGCACCCGACAACTAAATATTTTCTGTTTGTTTAGGCAACTGAACCTTCTTTTTTTTTTTCTTTTTTTCTTTGCAAGCCTTTTCCTTTTCTGACAGGAGGCCGTGATAAATTGTTGTTCAGGCGCTGTCAAATCTGAAATGATACCGGTTGCAAAAGAAAAATATGCAATGACAAGACCCTCTGAGGGAGGGGTGATGGGTGGGGGGGGGGAGAAGAGTGAGCGAGCGGGGAAGTCTTTGCAATCGACAGGTAAAAATGAGAGAGAGAGAGAGGACGAGAGATTTTAGAGATAAGAGAGACGAGAGAGGAGAGAGAGAGAGAGAGAGATTCATGCTGCAAGGTGAAATGTGTAATAAGACCAAGCAAGACATAAAGAGTAGGACACTTGTTGATAAGGTGGAGAGAGAGAGAGAGAGAGAGAGAGAGAGAGAGAGAGAGAGAGAGATTTGCAATGCAAATTATTAATGGGAGAGAGAAAAGCAAGACAGAGAGAGCGAGATATTGTTGAAATCCAAAACGTGAAGAGAGAGAGAGAGAGAGAGAGAGAGAGAGAGAGAGAGAGAGAGAGAGAGAATTAGATTTATATTGCAGTCAGACGGTTGCAATTATTGAGAACTTCCTGTTGCAACCTGACGGATGCAATGATTGAGGTAGAAACAATCAAACATTCGGCATAAATGTTCATTCAAACATTCATGGTGCAACTGATGTTAGCCTGCTGTTTCCAACTGGCCGGAAGCGGTTCCAATTGCTTTATAAACGAATGAATGAGGACAGACTGACTGATCTTTGAAATATAACTATAACAAGTGAATGAATGTGAATTAATTATGTAACTTTAAAGATCGTTGATGCTCCTAAGTATATCAATAAATACAAATATTATTTTAAATAGAAGATTAATCAACAATATGGGGATTACAACTATATAAATGAAACACACAAAAGGCTTAAATAATAAGGAAATCCTTTCTTCTGTGGGTATGTTTTATGTCCTCAAAAACGAGGGAGGAAGGAAGGAAGGAAGGAATACCGAATTTAGGGCAAAGGCCAAGCGCTGAGACCCATGAGGTCATTCAGCGGTGACAGGGAAAACAGACAATAGGTAGGACTGGAAAAAGTACAAATTCTACTGGATATATTGCCAGAAAGTTTAAATGCACTTCTGCATTACTATGTGATGAAAATAGTAAAGATAAATTTTGTACTTTTAATTATATATATATAATATATATATATATATATATATATATATACATATATATATACATAATATATATACATATGTATATGCATACATATATTATATATATATATATATATATATATATATATATATATATATATATATATATATATATATATATATATATGCATTAGCGCGTGTGTTTACGTTGTGAAAAGATCAATTACATTTTAATTTCTTTTCTCATTCTCAAAATATCAGGATTCCAACGAAAAAGAAAAAGTGGAAACTAGGTGAACACAAATGGATACGCAATAAAGTGTGTGTGTGTGTGTGTATGAGAGAGAGAGAGAGAGAGAGAGAGAGAGAGAGAGATTAATCTCACACCCAAACAGCTTCCCCACCATAATCCGGGTTTTCTCTCTCTTCTTGCAGACTGGCAGTAACTTCTTGGAGAGTTGATCCCAAACCGCGGCAGCAGACGAAGGACTTCTCCTGAAGAAGAAGAAGAAGAAGCAGAAGAAAGAAGCCCTACAAAAAGGGGGAAGAAGGGACAAACGCCTTCTGGCCTTTCACACGCTTGCAAAATGGGCAGAGGTAAGGAGAGCGAGTGTGTATGGCTTCTCTCTCTCTCTTTTCCATGTTCTGGTCGACTGCTTTCAGAAGGACTCGACAGGAACAAGGGATATTGCGCTTTCTCCTTAAATAATTTCAACTATTTTTTATTCCTTGCAGTCCCTCTCCCATTTATTCAAAACTAATTATTCCAATAGTTAGTTATCAATAATTTCAAAATACGTGTTACAATCATCCATTAAATAATATATTTTTTTCTGATAACTTCTCCCAAATTTCGTTCCACTTCTGATTAGGAAGGAAAGGCAGATAAATGAAACCTGGACTTACGGGCTGAAAAACGTGAAAAAAATAGCAATAAACGACATTATTGGGGATTAAACCTACTTATGCTCAGAAGTGATCGTAAAAAAATATCCGACACTAATATTTAAGATTCGCTAGTAATACACCCAAACAAAACTATATTCTGAAAGAGCATAAAGATATAGCTTCAAGGTTAAAAGAATGATTATCGTGTCCTAGTGTGCTTTGTGAGTTCAAGCTGAGACAGAAAGGATTAATAGCGGGGATGCCCTCGATACAGAAATTCTAACAAGAAGAATTAGTAAGAGGAAATTTGCTGCGAATTTGGGCTAAGGAGAAGGTTCTGTTATAAACAGCGCCCACCCACACAGATTCCATTAGCTTATTATCAAAAGCAAAGAATTCCAAGTCTCTTCACATTATATATACTTTTATCATCATATACAGCTCCCATACATGCCAGGTGGACATCGGACTTTATACAATAATAAATAAATAAAGACATAAATAAACAAATAAATAAATAGATAACTAAATAAATAAAATTAATTAATTAATAAAACACTATACGGCCAGCATAACATTCATTCCTCTTTACAGTCATTCTGAAAAATAATTTTTTTGGGGGGAGGGGCCACCGAAATACCGAAATTGGTACTCATAACAAATAAACAAAAGTAAAAATAAATAAATAATTAATAAAATCTACCACTAGAGTGTATTCCTCTTTACAATTACTGCTTTTCACAATTATTTCTTTTGGGCCATGGAAATTTTGGCATCCATTAAAATCTCACTCGTTGTTGATTTAGATTTAGCTGGTCTTATGCCAGCACGGGCTCTTGCTCCTAAAGCAGCCCGTAAAACCTACTCACTACATGATTAGGGCATTCGGTTCGTTATAAAAAAAATTAATTAAATATAGCATTCCTCTTTACAATCACTTTTTCCGGAACTTTATTTTGCCACCGAAATTTTATATAAAAAAAATTATTTAAAAAAATAAACTACCGCCAAAATGCCATGCCTTATTACAGTCACTCCTTAACAATTTTTTTTATATCGTTATTGGCAGTTATAAAAAAAAATAATAAAAAGTTAAATATATCATTCATTACAGTCACTTTTTTCAGAAAAAAATGATTTTGGCCACCGAAATTTTATATTTAAAAAAGTAACTTTTTTATTATTTTTTGGATGGGGGACGCCGAAATTTTGGCATCCATTCAAATCTCACTCATGTGCCATCATCCCCTTTACTCTCTCTCTCTCTCTCTCTCTCTCTCTCTCTCTCTCTCTCTCTCTCTCTCTCCTCATTCTTCCTTGTGGAAGGGAAAGTAAGCGCTCCGAACAGTCGTCAGTCGTCTCTCTTCTT
>NC_087208.1:31236074-31268574 GCF_015104395.2 Macrobrachium nipponense | reverse complement strand
CTAATGTTGTATATAAATATACGTGCCCGAGATGTGATCACGGGACTTAGGTGAGTTGTACAAAGAGGTTACTAAAAGTGAGAATAGATTCTCACAGGGGCTTAAGTTTCAGAACGGGCAGCAGATTAACAAACCCCGAACAGTCAAATATCAGAAACCACTCTAAATCATGTAAAACATATTAATGATAAGGATTTTACTATTATAGGCCAAACACAAAACGAAAACGACCTAACTACCTTGAAATCCATTATGATAAAAAAGATAGCTCCGTCCTTAAATACGCAATCCTCCTCTGTTCAGTTGTTCATCGCCTAGAGTGCTTGTTTATATTTTCTAATAAAATTATCTCAGTCACTGCCCGTCCTTTGCGAGGATAAGGTATAGAATAGCCTTACTGTTTTAGTGTTATTTATTTATCTTTAATTTTTGTCTGTAATTTTTAAGTAATTTTAAAGTAACTGTACTGTACATAATTATAGTGCTCAGTATATTTTTCTGTTTTAAGAGATTCATAAATTTTTAAATGTTCTACATTCTGATGTTGATGTTCATTAAATTTTTATTTTTTGCGTAATTTTTATGAATTATGCAGTGCGTAGTTTTAATGTTCGTGTGTTTATTTTCTTTAATTATAGCCATTGAGAATGCGGACTATGAGTCGTGAAACGTCGGCGAAATAAATGTACCTGAGCAATACGATGCCTTTCCCTATAGTTCCCCTGAAGATATATATATATATATATATATATATATATATATATATTATATGTATATATAATATGTATTATATATATATATATATATATAATTATATTATATATAATATATTATAATATATATATATATACCTATAATATATATATATTATAATATATATTATATATATATATATTATATATATTAGTATAAAATCGTACTCCGGATGATGCAATGATTCATTAACCTATTTTCTGTTAAATAAATGTCGGTGCCGAGCGTGTTAATATCTCAGTTGCATAATCAAATTTCCTTTATGAAGACGGCGAGTTCATTAAAACCTTATCCGATCAAATTACGATCAATTCTGTGGCGCTTACACTGATACAATATTCATACAATATTCTTGCAGCCACAGGCAACAAATAAAAGGGAATATGACGGACTAAAAGATAAGGAAGGATGGTTTGTTTTCGTTCATTTCAATATCTGTTTAGGTAAGCATAAGAACTTTTAGTGTTTCGAGCGCTATGACGCGTGCTACATGCGATCGAACCCGAAGCTGCAGCCTCCCCTACCCTCCCAATCCCCTACCAGAGGAGGATAAAGAAGTTTGCAGGAGGAGGTTGGAGTCTCCCCTACCTTCCAAATCCCCTACTAATCCCGCCCAGGGTTGTTGTTCCCCTTCCCCTACCTATCCCGCCCCACGCGTGGCGGACAAACAGGTTTGCAAGAGGTGGGTGGCTGTGTCATGTCTCCCTTACTATCACCTGGGGTAGGACAAACAAGATCAGATTATCTCGGTTTCTATTATTATTATTATTATAGTTCACGAGATGAACCTCTTTTTATTTGGAGCAAGCCGACATACGCCACTGACTTTTAATTCAAGCTTCCGAAGAAGACGGTGTTCGTATGAAAGTTGCAGAAGATCATAGTATATACAGAACGAAGGGATCATTTATTAGAGCAGAAAAAAAGATGAAATAATACATGATTAGAAAAAAAAATAAAAAAATAAAAAATTACTAAAATGCAAAAGTGTATTGTTTCGGGTTAGTAAATGCATTACATCCAGGTTTAAAAGAATTCTCTTGGTGTTGAAATACATCGCAATAAACCTTTACTACTACTTCTCTTTGTTAACATCTACAGCTAACAATGATTTCCCTAAATAGGTGTTCTGATGCATTTAATGTCTTTGTACTTTCGGTTCTAATTTGAATACAGCCGGCTGACAATTATCCTATCTACTGTTACAGTTTTTTTTTTTTTTTTTTTTAAACAGATAATCTAGAGAAGTTATTTTCTTGTAAGATAATGTAATTGCTACTCAAACCAAGGTAACTCACTACATTTCTCACCATTTTAACATTTACCATCCTACATATATTACTCAAGAATTCAACATTCTCCGTCCTACATATATTACTCAAAAATTCAACATTCTCTGTCATGTATATTTTACTTACGAAGTCAACATTCTCTGTCATGTATATTTTACTTACGAAGTCAACATTCTCTGTCATGTATATTTTACTTACGAAGTCAACATTACCCTATATATATATATATATATCACTACAACATTCAAAATTGTCTTTCCTACATATATTACTCAAAAATTGAAACATTCTCTGTCCGGTATATATTACTTAAAAATTCAACATTATCCTGTGTACATCAAACAAAAATTTCAACATTGTCTATCCTACATATATTACTAAAACATTCAACATTCTCTGTCATGTACATATTACTTAAAAATTCAACATTATCCTATTTACATCACAGAAAATTTCAATACTGTCTATCCTACATATATTACTCAAAAATTTAGCATTCTCCATCTTACACTCCTTAATAAAGAAAATGTTATATTCTCCATCCTTCATATATTACTAAAAAATAATTTAACATTCTCTATCATGTATATATTACTCAAAAAGTTAACATTATCCTACTTAAATTACTAAAAAAAATTAGCATTCTCTATCCTATACGTGTTAAAAAAATGCAACAACATTTTTTGCCCTACGTATATTGTCTAACATTCAACATTATCCAGCATACATTTCTTAGAAGTTCAACATTTTCAATCCTACTCAAAAATTTAAATGGGGTAAAATGGGTGTATTTTTGTTTTCTAAAACCCAACGTAAAAGCAAAACTACTTACATGGCCAAATAATTGCAATGTAATAAAACTGCAACGGCAATTTCCAACAAACTGTATGCGTTTAGCACTAGCATCAAAAAAGATATTATCATAGCATTACTTACTTAAAAAAAATTCATGCAGCCAAAAAGTAAAAAAAAAAAAAAGTCATGCAGCCAAAAAGTAATCCATTATCTACTGGCACAAGCATCTACAGTTCTTAAAAAGAAATAATAAAACCTATTCTCGCCCAGCCATATATTCTACCCTTGGAGGAAAAAATATATTTGTTCGTTAAGAGAACTAATTTGTTTTTTGACAGCCGTTCGTCCAGGCTAAAATATGACTTAAAGGCAAAACCATTTATTATACCGATGCCCAATTTGTCTTCAAATCACCTTCTAATTCGGATGAAATATTCTGCCGTGCGATACCTTGAAAATAAATTGTACGATAAATAAATATATTAAATATAATATATAATAACGGATATGGAAATACTACAGATAAATATAATATATTCAGGATATGGAGATACACCAGACATGCAACGAATTCTCCCCCTACTCGGTTTCGTAATACTTTTGGATGTGACTGCCACCCAAATCCTCCATAAATCGGAAAAGGAAATATGATGGAAGAGAAATTCGTTCACCGCGAGGCAGTTCGACTTTTGCTACGTTCAGTGTATATGCATAAAAGTCGACTGTGTGGGCGTGTTATCATAATATATATATATATATATATATATATATATATATATATATATATATATATATACTATATATATATATATATATATATACATATATAATATATATAATATATATATATATATATATATATATATATATATAATATAGATAATATATATATATATATATAATATATATGTGTGTGTATATATATATATATATTATATATATATATTATATATAATATATTATATATATAATATATATATATATATATATATATATTTAGGTAATTATATATATATATATATAATATATATATATATATATATATATATATATATATGTATATGTATATATATATATATATAATATATAATATATATACTATATATTATACTATATATATATATGTGTGTATGGCGTTAAGCATTGCTTAAGCGAACTGACGGGTTACACTCAATCTCCCCCCCCTCGTCACCCCCCCACCTCTCTCTCTCTCCTCTCTCTCTCTCTTCTCTCTCTCTCTCCATTCTATCAGGTCATTAAATTAGGAGTCTGAGTTACAAAAAATTATGATATTTATTCAAAGTAAAGCATTAATTGAATAACTCAAATTCTTTACAGGATCAACAATGGAAGATAAAAATTCAAGTCTACAAGGACCCAAACCGCTCAGATAACCCCCCCCGTTATTTAAATGTCTCAATCAGTTTAATTAGTCACTACCAATTATCTCTTTCTCCAAAATGTTATAGTTCCCTCCACACAGGACACTCTGTCCCCCTTTCTAGGACCCACCCTCTGTTCCCCTCACTAGAACGCCTGTTTAAAAGACAAGGAGAAACACACTAGTGAGGGCACACACACCAATAATAAAGACAAAGTTAAAAAAATGGAACATCTTACAAGATATCAAACAGCCACCCTTTGGCTAAAGTATTGATAACACTTACCATTACAGCCTGGAAAATCACACACTCTTTTGGCACAAACGCCCATCGTGGCTCTGCCTTTTCTCGCACAGACCTCTCCGTTAAGTCCACAACATAGTTTTGGCTAAAGATGCCATTATGGACGAAGAGGCGCACACGTATACACGAACTCACACTTCTTCGCCAACACCCCAATTAACTGTTCATAGCCATTTTCAAAGGCACCTCGAACAAAGCCCTCTTGAACTCATATAAACTACAGAACGAACGTTGACCCGCTTAAATAAGTATCTTCGTATCACACCATCCCAGGAAATGATTTATCAGCTTTCTCAGGTCATCGCTTCGGACTCTGTCTCTATGGGAAGTTAAAAAGCAATGAATCTGCTCACTTCTGAAAAAGTCACAGCACATCACAATGGCATATTAAATATATTATTAATTATAGCCCTCTTTCATCTAACATATATATATATATATATATATATATATATATATATATATATATATATATATATATATATATATATATATAGTCGATAACACTAAGGTGGTTATTTAGCCTCCGAATGTGTGTGTATGTGTGTGTGTGTGTGTGTATGCGTGTTTTTGATGTCTGCCACTACAACTCTATAAGCAATTAGCCCAGCATACACAAATACGCACAGCCATCAAGCGTGACTCTCTCAAAGCCAATTACTCCGTGACGTCAGCTCAAACAATATCATAAACAGCACAGATAAATTGGTTAATGATTAAAGAGCGCCTACGTTTTCGACGCTAATTTAGGTTTCGGATCCAGTTGCCCCTCACATAATAAATACCCAAAACTCATCCCCCATATCGACAAACAACATCCATCCTCCCCCAACAAGGGCGTTCTGTATTAATACACGTATGTGTGTATGTGTACGTATGTATATGGATATTATGTGTATATGCATATGTTTATATATATATATCATATGCATAATATTGTATACACGCCCATATATATATCAATATCATACATATATATATAATGCGTGTATGTATACATACACATACACAGACGCAAACACACACAAGAACCACACACACATATATATATGTATATATATATATATATATATATATATATATATATATATATAACACATATATATATATATTATATATATATATATATATATATATATATAAATATATATATACACATATATATATATACAAGAAACTATATGTAACTTACTTATATTAGACATACCAAACAAGTACTCTCAGATTAGTGAAAGCGGTATAATAAAAGTGGAATTTATCCTCCACTTTCCCGGAGTTAAAAATAAACTATTCAGCGGTTGTAAAAATGTATTTATAGGCCTATCAATATACAATTTATAGACACGTATGTACCATCACTGAACAGACCATGAGTTTGTTCTGTCGAGAAAATGGGATTATTCTTCATTACCACTTTCTCTAGGACATTTTTCCCCAGTCCTCCCATGTGGGGTCGATGCTTATGACAGCTTTCCTCCACCTGTCTTGGTCAAACACGTCCCCTTCTGATGATTGTTTCTCTTTCAGATCTTCTCTATCTGCATCAATCTCCTCCTGACTTTTGTCTTATATCTTCTCGTCTCATGGCCATACCACTGCAATCTTATTCTTTAATTTTTTATCTTGTCCATTTTCGTTACCCCACACTTCTACATGAACATCTTTTCATCTCTACCTCATCCAATTTCTTCTCTTGCACTCTCTTTACCGTAAAAGCGAAAGGCTATCCCGTATATATAATAAATATATATATATATAATATATATATATATATATATATATATATATATATATATATATATATATATATATATATATATATAATATATATATATATATATATATATATATATATGTTATATATATACATACATATATATACATATATATATATACATATTTTTATATATATATATATATATATTATATATAATATATATAATATATATATATATATATATATATATATATATATATATATATATATATATATATATATAATATATATATATATATATATATGTATATATATATATATATATATATATATATATATATATATAATATATATATATATACACAAACATTTATGGGCACTTATCCAAGAAATGTGTTCAACATGTTGGGTATTGTAGAGCTGACGCCCATCGCATATGAAACTCGAGATCTAGAAAATATATTAATTTCTTGGGAAAAAAATAGAAAACCTTCACTATCCGTCTACATAAACTGAGGAGAGAAGTCATGTTTGATAACAAACGACAATAAATATATCTGTTCAGCCTTCTTTCCGTGCAGCATAGAGCTTAAAAGTCGTCCATTCGGTAGGGGGTGGGGGGGGGGGGGGGGGGGGGGGGGGGGGGGGGGGGGGGGGGGGGGGCGGCTGTGAAAACAGCAACGTCCTCCGCGCTGTACTTCACAGCTCGGTCATTTCCTGCCAGCTTTTGGTGGGGTTTATTCAATTCCGCTCTCACAGGCACCTCGGCACAAAGGACCACTCGCGATTTAATTTCGGAGAAAGGAAAAGAAAAAAAGCCAGGGGAGAATTATGACACCTTGAGAATATTAAACGCTGCTTTTCCTAATTAATAGTTTGGATTTGTGCTTTGCAAATGATGAGGGGAAGGTGTTCCTGGGAAATGAGAATGAATTCCAAGTGTAAGTAATCTCATGATCATTGATTTTCATCAAAGGGTGAGAATGGCTGTTTCTGTGCTCGGGAGACGAGGGCTGATTCCACGACTGACGAAGTAACTTAAAAACCATAAGGGAACATTATGGGAATTTAAGAAAATCCCTTAAAGAGGAAACCACCTAACTTTCAGAATAAGCCCGTATTTACAGAAGAAGTCGCCAATTTAAAAAAAAAAAAATGGGGAGGAAAAAATCTTTTAATGTAAATTCACTTTACTTTTAGCTTACAGACACTTTACTAAAGGAAAACTCTGTGGTAAAAGCTGAAATACATTTACGAGAGGAATAACAATTATTGGACAATTATTTTTGAAGAAGCTACTGATGATCCTGACTGACTTTCTAAAAGGAAAAAAAAAAGACAGCATAAAAATAATAAAACACTTTGCTCACCCCTAAAAAAAAAAAAAAAAAACATGAGCTAAAACGAGACACTTGAGGAAAAATATCCGGTATGACCAAAACCTGACATAGCCATTGCTGTGAAAAATGACAAAAATCGCCGCTTATATAAAAGGGATTTTAGGACCCTACCCACTTCGCCCTCTTCTCCAACTCTCATGCCATGATATTTTTCAAAGACCATATCTTGTTTTCAACATGCATGACTATATAGATTTCCTTACATACTTCAATATTTAACAAATATACTGCCTATAAATACCCCAATTAGTATTCCATAATTATGCTAAGAATTTAAAGTCTTTTCCGCGCGAAATAATCTCGGTCAACAACAAACTGAGAATTACGTCAAATCCAACCTCATTTTCGAAATGAAAGACCGAACTGGGCTGCATCTCCGCATTCATGATTTCCGATGCCCGTTCATTTCAACAAAGGAGAACATGATTATCAAGCCTTCGTGAAGGAGGAGGAGGAGGAGCAAGGACAACATCAATAGACCCGGCCGTTCAAAATCTGCTCAAGGGTGTAACGCTACGTTGCCCAAAGAAAATCAATCGATGTCACTGACTAATCGCCCTAAAAGGTGTACTACTGCACTATAGTAGATTCACATCACCCGTGTATCTGATGTCTAGGCCAGTCCCTTACGACGCTCCTGATTGGCTGTTGATAAGCTAATCAACAGGGCTGGAAACTCTCAGTCTCTCTCGAGAGTTCACATAGGCAGGATGTATGTTCCACCTCTCCTAAGGGATACTTTTTTAAAGATGTATCCCCCAAGAGAGGTGGAACATACATCCTGCCTAAATGAACTCTCGAGAGAGACAGAGTTTCCAGCCCTGTGATTGGCTTCTATATATATATATATATATATATATATATATATATATATATATATATATATATGGATATATATATATATATATATATATATATATATATATATATATATATATATATATATATATATATATATATATATATATATATATTGTTTGCATGGTGTTTTTACGTTGCATGGAACCAGTGGTTATTCAGCAACGGGACCAACGGCTTTACGTGACTTCCGAACCACGTCGATAGTGATGAACTTCTATCTCCAGAAATACACCTCTCTGACCCCTCAATGGAATGCCCGAAAATCGAACTCGCGACCACCGAGGTGGCAGGCCAAGACCACACATACCACGCCACTGAGGAGGCGCTGCTACATAAATATATAAAACACAAATCACCGCAAGAACACATACACGCAGGCGAGCAAGCACATGACACCCCAAAACGAGCACCTAATAAAACATACGACATGCCGAAACGCAATATCGTTTTGCCCTTTAACGTCTGGGTGCAGCAATGCATTACCAATTTGCAAGACAAAAGACGCAGAACCAACCTAGCAGGCGTACATCAAACTGCCGGGACATTTATGACCTCTTACACAAATAAGACGTCGACAGTGCTTACCTCCCCTCCCCCCCCCCCCCGCCCGCCCCAAAACCCCCGACCCTCTTCCAAAGCAAGAGTGGAGGACACGATACCTGCAACAAACAACCCCCCCCCCCCCCACCCCGCCCCATGACCCTTCTTCCTCTGCCCTTCGATATGATTGTAACACCACCGACCCTTCACCAATTCCAACCCCCTTTACTTCGAAGAGACTGTAACGCCACCAACTCCATCCCCCCGACCCATGCGTCCCGGGTGGCTAAGCGCCCAACACCTTGAATCTAGATCATGTGACCGTAAATTCTGTTCAAGTTTACGGTATCACGCAAGGGATTACAACAACCCTGGGAAAATATCTCTTCTGAATTCACTGGGAAATCAAAATCGTATATAGGCACAATCTTTTTTGAAATTATATTCCATATATCTATTAAATAAGTGAATATTTTCAGGCTACACATAATTTATATCTAATGGTACTTTCGGTGACAGTCATTAACACTGAACATGTACATAGAAATATAGATTACTAACAGTAAATGTATTCACTAGTCTGCATTACACTAAGACGGTCAGACAAACAAATTACCTAATTAGAAAATTCTTTATCTCCTCTCACTAATAATAATAATAATAATAATAATAATAATAATAATAAAATAATAATAATAATAATAATAATAATAATGACGATGATGATAATAGCCACCCGAGTAATGAACCGTGAATTGTTAAACATTCAAATTTTAATTGTCCTTTTTTATTTTTAAACTTTTCGAAGAAGAAACGTAATAAATAGAGTATAAATTACGGTAAACTGCAAAACACGCAATTACGTAAAGAGTTCATGAGTACATAAATTTAGAGTGAAATTATATTCCACATTCCGGTCAAACAGCAACTCCGGTACTCGATGCAGATGCTGGCATTAGACAGGGATGCTGCTACAATTAGATGCAACATTCATGCCTGACCTGCAATATTTGGAAGCCAAGAGGAACCGATTCGGTTCAAGCAATCCGGGTTATGCCAATAACCATAACCTTGTAGTTCATTTAAGTGTGAATAATTCAGCACAGCAAGAATCAGCATGATTCAGTAGTTATTATCATTAGTCAGTATGATTCAATAACTATTATTATTAATCAGTATGATTCAATAACTATTATTATTAATCAGTATGATTCAATAACGATTATTATTAATCAGTATGATTAAATACCTATTGTTATTAATCAGTGATTCAATACCAATTATTATTAATCAGTGATTCAATAACTGCTATCATTATTAATCAGTAAAATTCAATAACTGTTATTATTAATCATTATGATTCAATAACTAATATTATTAATCAGTATAATCCAATAACTATTATTATTAATCAGTATGATTCAATAACTGTTATCATTATTAATCAGTATGATTCAATAACTATGATTACTAATCAGTATAATTCATTAACTATTAGTATTAATCAGTATGATACTATAACTATGATTACTAATCAGTATAATTCAATAACTATTATTATTAATCAGTATGATTCGATAACTAGCATCATTATTAATCAGTATGATTCAATAACTATTATTCATAAGTATGATCAAATAACTATTATTAATCAGTATGATCAAATAACTATTATTTTTAATCAGTATCATTCAATACCTATTGTTATTAATCAGTGATTCAATAACTATTATTAAACAGTATGATTCAATAACTATTATTAATCAGTAAGATTCAATACCTATTATTATTAATCAATGATTCAATAACTATTATTATTATTAATCAGTACGATTCAATAACTATGATTACTAATCAGTATAATTCAATAACTATTATTATTAATCAGTATGATTTCTCAACAACTATTATTATTATTAATCAGTATGATTCACTAACTATTAATATTAATCAGTATGAGGTTCAATAACTATGACTATTAATAATCATATGATTCAATAACTATTATTATTAATCAGTATGATTCAATAACTATGATTATTAATCAGTATGATTAAATAACTATGATTATTAATCAGTATGATTCAATAACTATTATTACTAATCAGTATGATTCACTAACTATTATTATTAATCAGTATGATTCAATTAACATATTGATTATTAATTTCAAGTATATTCAATAATAACTATGATTTATTAATCAGTTTATTGATTCAATAACTTATGGATTATTATCAGTCAGATTCGAATAAACTATGGATTACTTAATCAGTATGAAATTCAAAAACCATTATTAATTAAAAATCGGTTATTGATTCAATAACTATGATTATTTAATCAGTAATAAATCCAATAAAAATTATTATTAATCAGTATAATTCAATAACTATTATTAATCAGTACGATTCAATAACTATTATTATTAATCAGTATGATTCAATAACTATTATTATTAATCAGTATGACTCAATGACTATGATTATTAATCAGTATGATTCAATAACTATGATTATTAATCAGTATGATTCAATAACTATGATTATTAATCACTATGATTCAATAACTATGGTTATTAATCAGTATGATTCAATAACTATTATTATTAATCGGTATGATTCAATAACTATGGTTATTAATCAGTATAATTCAATAAAAATTATTATTAATCAGTATGATTCAATAACTATTATTAATCAGTACAATTCAATAACTATTATTATTAATCAGTACGATTCAATAACTATTAATATTAATCGGTATTATTCAATAACTATTATTATTAATCCGTATGATTCAATAACTATTATTATTAATCAGTAAGATTCAATACCTATTATTATCAATCAGTATGATTCAGTACCTATTATTATTAATCAACGATTCAATAACTATTATTATTCATCAGTATAATTCAATAACTGTTATTATTATTAATCAGTATGATTCACTAACTATTATTATTAATCAGTATGATTCAATAACTATTATTACTAATCAGTATGATTCGATAACTTATTACTAATCACTATGATTCAATAATTATTATTATTCATAAGTATGATTCAATAACTATTATTATTATTAATCAGTATTATTCAATAACTATTATTATTAATCAGTATGATTCAATAACTATTATTATTACTATTATTATAGCTGTTTCAACGGCATTTACTTTATAGAGAATCTTCTCAATACTTTTCCTTATTTTTTTCTAATCAGCATGTAGCTGGTATATCAGGTTTCCTAAGGACACATAAAGATTTCAGTTGTCTTTATATGTCCTTAGGAAACCTGATATGCCAGCTACATGCTGATTAGAAAAAAATAAGGAAAAGTATTGAGAAGATTCTATATAAATCAAATACCGTTGAAACAGCTATAATATTCAAAGCTACTCCCCTCAGAGAAGGCCTCCTCCCTTTATTATTATTATTATTATTATTATTATTATTATTATTATTATTATTATTATTTCGGTAGACGAAACCTTTTCACATGGAACAAGCTCACCAAAGGGGCCATTGACTAGAAATTCAAGCTTCAAAAGAATATTGGTTTCAATCTCCCACCGCAAACCCCACACTGCAGTAGTAACTGATCATGATACAGAGCCAGTGATTTTTTCATCGCCTTGGAGAGGCGCGAACTCGCGATCTCTGAACGGCATATCACGACACTAGCGACCATACCAGCGGACCAGCTCTCGAATATTTAACAGTGGTCTAAAAAAATTAAGACCACTGTTTTGTTTTTGTTTTTTGAGCTGACGTCAAATATCTACAGTCAATATCATTGCAGCTAATCGTAATTGGCAGCAGCTCACTCCTTACCAATCACTGCTAACAATTCAAATGCATCATCCAATCAGAAGCAGTACAACTACAGATATAGACAACTTGCCAGAATTCAAAGCTTAATAACATATTTCCATGTAAGGGCAATAAAGCATTATTAACTGACCTTCACTCGTACATATTCCTAAAAATACGTAAAATGATTGACATTTGATGAGTTTCCATTATAACCAACTTAATCAACAAGCGTATTTATGCCGTTATTTATTGCATCTGGGTCATGCCGTGGACCATATTCATCGAGGGAGGTCAAAGCAGAAGATTGGTAAGCCCTTTGTAACAAGGTAGACTGACCTGACCTTCGTTCTCTTGAATATTTATCGAGTTATCATCTGTTTCTCTATTAGTTTGGCAATTATTTGTTTATTCATTGCTATTTGTGAGTCATCTATTGGTCTCCGGCTTACTCTTTACATTTTAGCTGTTTTATATTTATTTATTTATTTATTTATTTATTTATCTATTTATTATTATTATTATTATTATTATTATTATTATTATTATTATTATTATTATTATTATTATTATTATTATTATTATTATTATTCATTTTTTTTTTGCTGTCAAGCAATTTTGACTTTCTTCTTATGAACTCACGTTCATCCTAAATATTAACTATTATTATAATAACAATAGTAAATAATCCTTATATAAAACAGGTCAACTTGACTCACATAGGCAACCTGTACATTACCTAGAAAAAATGTATACACGATACATGGTTAAACGAATATCAAGAGTGATCACCATACACCATTAAGATGCATAATTACTCTCAATATATTTTCCCACAAATCAGAGAAGCGTAATAGACAAATCACTCACTATTATACCAAGGTCTGTTGTCATAAAAAAATGACTTAAAGGACCTCTCGACTCTTTCCGTCTCTTCGTGCACTGCATCCTCTCTCTCCCTTTTCTCCAAGACTCCTTAATAACATTCAAATCTCTCTCCTTCTGTCGAGTGCCTGGGCTCCTCTAGTTTGTCCTGCTAAGCTAAGCTTAACAAAAGGCATTAGCTGGAGCCCGCATCATATATTCCCGGGAGCTCCAGGCTGAATTTAAAATAGGCCAAAAGGCGGCACGAAACTTGGAAATTTATATGCAATAGAGGGGATAAGTTTAAGAATCCTGCCTTTCCAAACTTAGAAAAACTGGGATAGAAGGCGAAAGATGAAGGTCGACGGGGCCAGAACTTGGCTTTAAGACAGGAGATAACAAACTAATAATCAACCACTGTCACGCGCGCGCAAAAGAAAAAAGGGATAAATCTGGGATTGTAAAATGGAAGGACTTGGCTTTAAGGCAAGAGATAAACAAATAAACACTGTCATGCGCAAATATACAGAATAAATCTAGTATAGAAAAATGGAGACTACACAAGCCTTTCTCGTCAGCTCGTGATAACGGAATTTCCAACGCCACCTGTACAAGACTTTTCATCACAACACGCACATAACTTATACACAAATAAATAAACTGACGCACAAAACACACAAACTGTTTGTATAGGATCAAATAATTATCTGCACAAGGAGCGATGCCTTAAAAACGAAGTAAAAACGAAAGACACAAACATGAAAATGTAAGAATAACTATACTCTGTATTTTTCCATCTGTCCAGCCGCCTGTGGTGTTCGCGCATGGTAACGCTGCATCCTGGGCTTTAAATAGTTACGTTATGTGTAAGTTTTAGGTAAATAAAAGGGTATCTGGGTGTACATTTGCAACTGAAAAGTGTTTTAATAATTTTCTGTATGTGAATTACACCGTTAATATTCGAAATAGGATACTATTTAAAGCCCGGGACGCAGTGTTACCATGCTCAAACACCACTGGCGGATGGACAGATTAAAAAAAACAGAGAATAGTTCCTCAAGACTGTCACTGGAGGCTTATAAACGTAGTCAGTTTGCAGACAATAATAGTTTTCCATAAAGGTTGAGCAACTAGCAGCCACACGCTGAAATAAAAAAAAAAAATCACGTGGCACATTTCATGAATCAGAACAACTAACTAAACCTAGTAAAATATTAAAGCCTTAGATAACCTTACAAGGTTTCTGCACACAAGTCCAGAGCTGACTCCAGATCACAGTCAAAACCATTTGCTCTGGCAATGTTTGTATCAAGTTCTTAAGCTTCAAATCACCATCAAACCACCAAGATTCCAGACTTGGAATATCCGGGAAATAAACAGAGGAGGATCACGAAGCAAATTTGAACAATATTGTATTTTGTCAAAAAGGGTCATTCCAATGAAAAAATAACAATGCCTCACAATTTTTCTTCGGCACAATCGAGTTTTCTGTACAGCGTATAATGTTGCATGAGGCTCTCAGCCACGGCCAGGTGGTGGCCTGTGTTGTTGGAACCTACAGAGGTGCGAGATGCACGATTATGGCTAACTTTAACCTTAAAAAAAAAAAAAACTATAGAGGCTAGCGGGTTGCAATTTGGTATGTTTAATGATTGGGGGGTGGATGACCAACATACCCATTTACAGCCCTCTAGCCTCAGTAGTTTGTAAGGTCCGAGGGCGGGCAGAAAAAGTGCGGACGGACAGACAAAGCCACCTCGATAACTTTCTTATACAGAAAACTAAAATTCTTAAATCTCTGCCCCCGATATTCAACTGACAGCAAGAGAATTGTGACAGCATCTTTCCTCGGGATAGAAGGGGGCAATACAGTGAAAAGGCACTTGCCCATTCAAACATTTAAGAAAATTCCTGAAGCAAAAATGATTAGGGATCTTTCCCATACATTAAGAAACAGATTGCTCCTCTTTAAGCCAGTAAGACGCTGCTCCAAGAAAAAGACACTGGAATCTTTATCATATCCCGTCTTACAAGAGTTTGGGAAAGGGGTTGGGGGTGGGGGGGGCTTTCGCTCCCTTCGGGGGCTAGGTCTCGGTAGTTTTTCCCTCTTCCTCCTTTCTATTGTTACCATCACGTCTAGACTCTGGACTTGACGGAAAAAAAGAGAGGAGACATTCGTGGTTATATAAAGGCGTAGGCGTAAGTCCCAGATTTGTAAATAGCGAAAGGGCAAAGTATACATAAAAATGCTATCCACCAATTTAATCCCTAAGAAATCATGATGGACTTTTCATATAAATAAACATGCAAACATTATATATAATTATTATAATGTAATATATACATAATATATATTATTATATTATATATTATAATATAATATATATATTATGTATTATATACCAAATTATATTACAAATATATTGGTTATATAAAACACGTTATACACAATACCTATTTATATCACCAATCTGACCTTCAATTCATAACTTCCTACTTCTAAAATAGACAGACTGTCAGACAGACAAACGGAGAAAAAAAAAAACTCGCCGCCTACCCATTATAAATCAGGGCCCCATAATTGGACCAATATATGTCCTTCTTAGGTCCTAAGCACCCAATCAATTTGGGGGCACCTGTCATTCGCCTTGTCAGAAGGCTTTTCGCGTCGGGTTAGAGAGGGACATCAAAACAGACGTTAAATATTTAGGGGCGGGCGGTCAACTGGAAGTCCCTCCAGAACTGGTTTGATTAAATATTTTCATGAGCCGAACGTTTCTGTACTGAATGGGGGATTGAGTCAACGTTTCGAAATTGATTTCAATATATAAAAGCAGTTTTTTGAAAACTAGCATATACTTACTTTCAAATGTGTATATAGGGTACAATGTGTGAATGTATTCACATAAAAACAACATACAATTTAAAATAAATACATACATAATATATATATATATATATATATATATATAATAATATATATATATATATTATATATATATATACATATATATTTATAAATAATATGTATATATAATAGTTGCGTATATATATATATTATATATATATATATTATATATATATATAATATATAATATATATATATATATATATAACATATATAATATATTATATATATATATACGTATATATAATATATATTTTCGTTAAAAGCAATTGCTTTAGTGGCATCAATAAGTTTCTTACAACGACCCTTCGGAGACGTCTGCTGGCTCATAGAAATCAAGGGGCCATCCATCAACATTACATAGATGTTCACGACAGGAAGCCATCTCTACAAGAGCTCATAGAAGGCACCCAGGTCGTACACAGAGAAGACAACTACGGTCGCCTCTTAATAACGGAAGCAGTGAGCATCGCTATTCAGAAGCCGACCTTGAACGTCCAACAAGAATCGGACCATATACTCCCCTCCAGCAGGAGAAGGAATACCCAAGCCAACAGGGACCAGACAGCGCGCCCCAATCTACCGAGAACATCGCGCCCCTTGGAAGGCATGAGAAGACCCAGCGTCAGCGAGTCAAGTAACATCCTTACTCAGGTCGCTGAGACCCCGCCCAACACGAACCAGCAACCGTTAACCCCCAACGTAGACCATTTGGACTACACACACACACACACACACACTCAAATTTAAATCATACACATTTTTATGTATAAACAGAAATTATCTCTTGTACCTTTATGCATGCTATAAATATATACATATATTTGTACTCCCGTATTTAGATTTCTATATTCATTTTCATTCCTGTATGTAATTTTGTAATTTTTATCTAAAACCAACATGTAACATATTAAATTTTAAACATACATTTAAGGAAACTCTAGCACATGGCATTGTATTTTGAATATTTATTTAACCACTGTTTAAACTTTCACTCTTATTGTCGCAGTACATATGTCCTTATATTCTTTGTAACTAAAACAACGCCCTTAAGCTGTTAATCCCTAGACTAACAGTACCCATACCTCGAGGTCATACCTCCCACACGATGAGATAAATAGGCCGAAAGGTCAGATTGTAAGTCAGTAGTCGCTTGATAATGCCATAAGGCGAAACAGCTGTCGTGACAAAATTCAATAAATGGAAGAAGGAAGTCTGCGTATATTTCACCAGAAATTGACGAACGAGAATCGAAAAAACTTCGTCGGTATGAAGATACCTGCAAGAAACTTATTGATGCCACTAAAGCAATTGCTTTTAACGAAAATTGTATTAGAGAAAAACTATGCCCTAAAAGTATATATATATATATATATATATATATATATATATATATATATATATATATATATATATATATATATATATATTATATATATATATATATATATATATATATATATATATATATATATATGATATATTTCAACAGACGTTGCTCCAGAGAATCAGCGACGCTGACGCAACAATACATAACCATCTTGAACCGTGGATGAACTCCCTGTGCAGAAAATTTCCCAAGCTTCATACACCTTATAACGCGTCATAGCCAATCCACCACTCACATACACAAATATATACGCACACAAACGCGCACACATTCATGCACATAATGCGCCCTTCGCCTCTACCTCACAAGCTCGCGCTTCTGGGTATCAAGGCTTTCCAGTAACTCTCGCGCTCCTGGGTATCAAGGCTTTCCAGTAACTCTCGCGCTCCTGGGTATCAAGGCTTTCCAGTAACTCTCGCGCTTCTGGGTATCAAGGCTTTCCAGTAACTCTCGCGCTCCTGGATATCAAGGCTTTCCAGTAACTCTCGCGCTCCTGGGTATCAAGGCTTTCCAGTAACTCTCGCGCTTCTGGGTATAAAGGTTTCCAGTAACTCTCGCGCTCCTGGATATCAAGGCTTTCCAGTAACTCTCGCGCTTCTGGGTATCAAGTCTTTCTCCAGTAACTCTCGCGCTTCTAGATATCAAGGCTTTCCAGTAACTCTCGCGCTTCTGGGTATCAAGGCTTTCCAGTAACTCTCGCGCTTCTGGATATCAAGGCTTTCCAGTAACTCTCGCGCTTCTGGATATCAAGGCCCTTCCTTTCCAGTGCCTCTTCCAGACTATCTACCTAGCGTTTTCCAGGTCCTCTTTTCGTCCCCTTCCTCCTCCCCCCATCGCCACCCCCCCCCCCCTCTCCGAACACTTCGGAATCATACATTCTTTAGACAAAACTATGGTCTTCCATTACAGTATTTCGAAACCACCAAATTACTTAAAAATATTTAATGACTCCATAACAACCTGGAAATACCAGCAAGATGGGAAGCAGTGAATCTAGGTGTTCTGTAAATAGAAATTAATTCAAATTTGTATTCTAAATTAGGTAACATGTGCAACTGTTCTGAACTGGGTAATAAATGTACATGCCTTAATAAAGTGCCATAATTTAAGTATGGAATGACAATGTGGTAATTTGCTAGACTACGCATTGATATGTAAGCTATAAGAAATTTCCATTACTATACTCTGTTTTTTTCATCTGTCCATATGCCTGTGGTGTTTTCGCATGGTAACACTGCGCCCCGGCCTTTAAATAGTTACGCTTTTTGTAAGTTTTAGGTAAATAAAATGATATATAGGTGTACATTTGCAACTGACCAGTGTTCTAATAATTTACTATATGCGAATTACACCGTTAATATTCGAAATAGGATATTATTTAAAGCCCGGGACGCAGTGTTACCATGCGCAAACACCACAAGCGGATGGACAGATGGAAAAAAACAGTATAGATATAATTTCAAATGGAAAATACACAGAAAAGCTGGATATGACCTAGATGCTTGAACTTTAATGGCAGAATGCAAGGCTTAAAAAAAAAAAAAAAAAAAAAAAAAAAAAAAAAAAAACAGGGTTATACGAAAATACCCCTCCCTTGAAAACAAACTTTTCGACAAAGACCTCTTGCGCTTCTTTGAACCTCCTGACGAAAGTCAATCGATAAATACACGCCGGAGTAACATTTCGCATCCAATTGGGTTTAAAGAGGACACATGAGAAAGAGGTCACGCATGGGATTTTAAAACCGAAGTAGGATCAAACACGACTTTGACCTCTACACTCAGCCCTCGCCTCCCAGGAAAGTACTGAATATGACTCATAATAACATGGTAAAAAAGAAAGTGTGGGGGGGGGGGGTAAAGGAGGGAGAGAAGGGGGAGAGGGAGGTGTGACTGTGCAGCTGGAAAGATGAAGAGGAACGGGCTGGAAAAATGGAAATGCAGACGTGAGTTCTCGAAGAACGACAGGGACGATGTTCTTTTCATACGAGCGGTAAAAAATTTTAAAAAATAATAAATAAATAAAAACGCCCGAACGAGTGCGTATTCTTCTAAAGTTGAGAGATGAGTGTATACACATGAGTGTATACACATGAGACCTTGTATGCACACACTGACAGATATGAAGAACACGTATGTTGTCAGTGTATATGAAAACCAGTGAAGTTGTGAGTGCACTATACACGGGGACAAATAATTCGACGTATTTTGAAAATACTTGTGGACGGACAAATACACAAGCAAACGTATACGAATTCTGAACGCATAAAAAATGCTTAAAACGCAGGGAAAGTTCTTTAAATTCTTTCTAAATAAATTAAAAAGTCCGAAAAGCTTTTTGTATTCTTATGGTGCGTTTCAGTGGTTTAAAAAAAATAAAATACAGCAAATAAGTGCGGAATTCAGCATTCTGATCTTCACAATGTATATATCTTACGGTTTATTATATTTCCATAAGAATAAATACTAAACGTATACATAAATCATTCTTTATAAATTAATCATATGTAAACTTGTTTAATTTTTCAATGAAATTTTTCCCACACCTTTCATACCGAAATTAAGGACAGAACACGGGGATGTGGGGGGTGGGGTTGGGGTGGGGGTGGGTTCTCCTTAAAAATTTTAACAGTAAATGCCTTACGATAATCCTACTTACACAGACTGTACTACCCTTTTGCCATACGTAACCAGAAACAAAGAGAGAGAGAGAGAGAGAGAGAGAGAGAGAGAGAGAGAGAGAGAGAGAGAGAGAGAAGGGGGGGGAGGGCTTTTGCTGAAATACCGATTCCCAAATTTAGAGCTTTACTTTCATCACTTATCTTCAGTTGTATCGCCTAATTCAAAGTAGTAATACTAACAATATACTCATAATAATCCCCTGTTTTTAAAATCATCCCTCCAGCGTTAATTATCCTCCTCCTCCTCCTCCTCCTCCTCCTCCTCCAGCCTCCAAATTCGGTCTCCCCCACACCTGACCTGGATCAATCCTATCAGCCAGTGGCGAAGTGATTTCATTTCTCCCTCTCCCTGACATTTCTGACCTTACAACCGTCCCTATTATCTGTCATTAACCAGCGACATTAAATCTATTTTCATAGCTGTCTCTTGATTAGTATCATTCATTTTTGGATCCGTTCTTTCATGTTTGTTTCTTGCACTTTTTCAAAAGCATTTTCGTTTACTCGGGGGTAAACGCACATACTACTTTGTTGTTGTGTGTGTGTGTGTGTTTTTTTTTTTTTTGCTGCTGTTGTTGTTGTTGTTGTTGCGTTGTTCTTGCTGTTATTCTTGTTGGGGTTGGGAAACCCATATGGAAATGCCTTAAAATGTCTGAAAAAGGTTTTGTGTTGAGTTAAAGAAACAGGAATTTTAAGATAGGATATTATAATTTGTTCATTAGAAAGAAAATATCCAAAATAAATAATGTGCGAGTTAAACAGTACAGAACAATTATTTCTAATGAAATATAGCAAATTTATTTCAATTTTCTTTGGAGAAAGAACGGCCTATTTGACCATATATTTTAGCACGCCCTCTGAGTAAGCTGGAGGTCAGGTCACGCCTTGTTGTATCTGACATTTCATATGTAAAGTACTCACAAAGCACTCACTCATTTCATGTACTTTTTGAAATGCATTTTTAATACTAAACATTTATTCCATGAAGGGTTCCTACCTTAACTATTTCAAATTGCATTTTTAAATGAAGTAATGTAATTGCTTCCTCTCTCCTATCGTTAGGACGTAGTAGGCTTGCTATGATGAATTATATTAAATTTTTAAAACACCATTAATATTTCCAAGTTCATAATTTATTCTCTCTCTCTCTCTCTCTCTCTCTCTCTCTCTCTCTCTCTCTCTCTCTCTCTCATTAGGGTGACAGCTCTCCATGAAAGAACATATATTTTTTTTTTCTATCACAATCCTCCAATTCGACTGGGTGGTATTTATAGTGTGGGGTTCCGGGTTGCATCCTGCCTCCTTTGGAGTCCATCACTCCTCTTACTATGAGCGACGTGTCTAGGATCACAGTCTTTTGCATGAGTCCTGGAGCTACTTCGGCCTCTAGTTTTTCCAGATTCCTTTTCAGGGATCTTGGGATCGTGCCAAGTGTTCCTATGATTATGGGTACAGTTTCCACTGGCATATCCCATATCCTTCTTATTTCTATTTTCAGATCTTAATACTTATCCATTTTTTCCCTTTCTTTCTCTTCAACTCTGGTGTCCCATGGTATTGCAACATCAATGAGTGATACTTTCTTCTTAATTTTGTCAATCAACGTCACGTCTGGTCTATTTGCACGTATCACCCTATCTGTTCTGATACCATAGTCCCAGAGGATCTTGGCCTGATCGTTTTCTATCACTCCTTCAGGTTGGTGCTCGTACCACTTATTACTGCAAGGTAGCTGGTGTTTCTTGCACAGGCTCCAGTGGAGGGTATTATTATTATTATTATTATTATTATTATTATTATTATTATTATTATTATTATTATTATTATTATTATTATTATTCAAAAGATGAAACAAAAATATATAACTTTGTTCGGCATTCGTTTTAATTCAAAATCTTTCTTTCTCATTATTATTGCTCATATTTTGCTATCGTAACCCCAGAACTCATAAATTTCGTCTCACTGCATATATCTATTTTATTTAAAATTCACGTGATTTTTTGCGTCATTTACCCCAACCCTAAATTTTGCCCATTAATAACTACTCACATTAAAACGCTTGCAACGTGCACAAATCTGCAGTCGTCCTTCGTTAAAAATATCTAAACACAAAAGAATAATATACTAGATACTTATGTACACATAAAATGTCTAAAAAAACGGGTAAAAAATGCGCCGAGGAGACTCTCAGCCGGTTGTGGTGGTCTGTATTGTTGCGGTGCCAGACGCACAATTACGGCTAAATTTAATCTTGAATAAAAATAAAAACTACTGAGGTTAGAGGGCTGCAATTTGTTATGATTAATGATTGGAGGGTGGATGACCAATACCAATTTGCAGCCCTCTAACCTCAGTAATTGTTTACATCTTAGGGAGGACAGAAAAAAGTATGGGCGTACAGACAAAACCGGCACGATAGTTTTCTTGTCAGAGAACTAAAAATACAAACGGAGGAAAATAGGAATAGAATACAATTTCGTTTAGTATGGTTGGACATGAAGCGTGCAGGCTGAATTTCCTTGTAAAATGAAATCCAGAAGCACTTTCACTCAAATATTAAATCGTACAGTATAAGGCCTAAGATAAAATAGTATGCTGTTCTGGTACAAGAGAAAACATAAACAATTTAAACAATATGTTAAATGAGCCTAAACACTGAAGACAGAGAGAAATACGAATGCCAAGGAAATATAGGAACGATAGGGAATTATTTAAAGGAGGTTTTTCCATTTAGGATGACGAATTGTTCACGTATGACAATTCAGTATTGCAGAAGGTATAATATATCATAAATTCTGTCGAATAACTTCCGGTAGATGTGCATAGTAGCAGTCAACCTGACTGGCTGTTTCAAAGGTTTCAACCTTAAATAATAACCGTTCTTAAAATCAACGAAGTTTGAGTGCTCTGTGTATGTAGGTATGTATGTATACGCCGAAGAGACTCTCAGCCGGCTGTGGTGGCCTGCATGTTGCGGTGCCAGACGTATGATTATAGCTAACTTTAACCTTATATAAAATAAAAACTACAGAGGCTAGAAAGTTACAATTTGTTATGTTTAATGTTTATTGATTGGAGGGTGTCTGTATGTATGTATGTAAACACATATATGTATATATATTTTCTTCTTTCCGACCGTTATCCCTACATTAAGGGTTCGGTTGCCTGATGAGCCTTAAAACATCAGGCATGGCTTATTGTTTGGCAAAGGGGTTTTTACGACCGCATGCCCTTGCTGTCATCAACCACAGTTATTGGCGGTCCGCCTCGCCTTATACTAAAAAGTAAGACTGCATGGCAGCAGTTTCCACAGTTATTGGCGGTGGGCCTAGCCTTTTACTCAAAATTAAGACTGCAAGGAAGCAGCTGTCCTTTTAGTCGCCTTTTACGACAAGCAGGACCTACTGTGGTAGTATTCTTAAACCCCTATCACAGTAAAGGACTCAAGTAAAGGACGCTGAGTCGAAAGATCTTGCAGCTACTCCAGCGTTTCACTTTCCTTCGTGGATTATATACCTTTATATATATAGTATTTTATATGATATATATAGATATATGATATATTACACCAACATATATATATAATCATATATATACATATACATATGTATGAGCGCGTATGCGTGTCGCGCATATTACCTTTCATACACCCAACAGATATCCACTTTGGTTTCAAATCCAAAGCGACTGTAGGCTACTCACTCACTCACACTTTCCTGACTGAAATCCCTTCAATGTTCCTATGCTTCGCCCTGGAATCGCGGACGGAATTGGATTTCCGAGCACTAAACATTTCACTTGGAATCCCTGACGGGAGAGACAGTGGCAATCTAGGCAAAACAAACGCAGGCGCAGGTAAAATCGAAAACATTTTTCACATTCCTCTACAATAGCCAATTGGCGGCCGTTCCTCTCCGAAAATGTATTCGTGAACCATTCTTGGATTTTATTAAAATCTAAGTCTAAAAAGCGTTTGATTAATCAAATAAGGTGGCTCCACTGACAATGCGACAATTCTAAAACACAGTGACTTGAGAGATGGGCATTCCGAATAAGTTTTTCCTTTTTTTAAATCATAGTTTGTTCGTTAATACATTTGCTAGTTAGTTTAAAGTGATAAGAGTGTAATGACAAGCTCCCTTACACTAATTTCGTATATATATATATATATATAGATAGATAGATAGATAAATAGATACACTATATACATATGATTATAATCACTTTAGCACGTGATTCATTTATCACACATATCCACAGGTGAAAAATAAGAGACAGGGTGTAGGTCCTGACCGGTTTCGGCTTAGAAAATAAAGCCGAAACCGTCAGGACCTACACCCTGTCTCTTATTTTTCACCTCTGGTGTGATGTATACATATATATAGGTATACACACAAACACACACACATTATGTATATATATATATAAATATATATATATATATATATAATATATATATATATATATGTGTGTGTGTGTGTGTGTGTGTGTGTGTGAGAGAGGAACGTGAGGAAATGGTGCATGATCGCAGAAGACGGAGAAGACTAATAAATAGCGACCCCATACAAAGATGGGAAAAGCTGAAGATAAAGAAGATGTGTGAGTGTGTGTGTGTGTGTGTGCGTCTGTGCGCCCTTTACGTTCTTTAAAATAAGAAATCACGCATGAAAGATGACAACAATAATTAAATACCTACATCTAAATATGTGAAAACAAAAAGCCTCGAGGATCGCGACAGTACCATTAAGAAGCTAAGCAAATACACACAAAAAATAAATAAATAAAATAAGTAAATGAAAAAAATTAATGATAATATAATAATAATAACCATCGTTGTGGTAGGAGCGTTTGTCCTAATTAGAATACCGAACTTCCTTTTGTGTTACCAAGGTGCTTGAAAACTTTCTGGAAAATCTCCAACATAACAATTCTTAAATCTCGACAAAAAAAAATTTATGTAAATTTCTCTTTTGAAAGCTGTCAAGTGGAAGATATTCATTAAAAGAGAGAGAGAGAGAGAGAGAGAGAGAGAGAGAGAGAGAGAGAGAGAGAGGAGATAAAATAATTACAATGTATACCCGAAATTTCTCTTTCTATTTTTATGATCAACGTAGGGACACCATGCAGTTGACAGCCTTCAGCTATATATATATATATATATATATATATATATATATATATATATATATATATATATATATATATATATATACACATTGGGTGTGTGCGTGTGTCATTTCCCATCCTCACTATCCCCCTTCAGAACACAGCAACCTGTTTCCCATTTCGTGGTATCTGCACAATGCATTTCATAAACTCCCATATTTTGTTACTTCGTTCGCATTCTACTTCCAAGCTTCAATTCCACACATTCCCAACTTTGCTTCCATGCACCCTCATCTCCTTATTTACACGTTTTCCAAATCTCCTTCCCTCTCATCGTGCTCTCATTATTATTATTTCAGTAGATGAATCCTATTCACTTGGAACAAGCACGCCAAAGGGGCCATTGACTTGAAATTCGAGATTCCAAAGAATGTAGGTTTCAACCTCCTACTGTAGACCGAACACTGAAACAGTAACTGATCATGATACAGACAGTGAATTTTTCATCACCCTAAGAGAGAGAGAGAGAGAGAGAGAGAGAGAGAGAGAGAGAGAGAGACGCAAACCTGCGACATCTGAGTGACACACCACGACACTAACTGATGCTGTAATTAATCCATAACCAATATAAATACACCACTTTCAACGTTCCTGGATTCCATTTGCACCCGTAATGTCACTACGGATTGCATTGGCTTTCTGCTTTCTTAACTTGTCTTAAGAACACTTCCACATGCCTTTCTAACTTCTCTTCACGATCACCAACCCAAACGGAATCATCAGCAAAAATCAGCCCCACTACATTCCAGTCTTTGCACCTACAACTCCTGACCTATCACTGAATTCTGCCACCGGACTTATTCATTTAACCCTATAGGAGGGTAGCGCCGTCAGCGTACGCAGTACTTAAGGTTCTTGTAGCGTGCCTTTAGCCCCTAGCTGTAACCCCTTTCGTTCCTTTTACTGTACTGCCTTTCATGTTCTCTTTCCTCCATCTTGCTCACCCTCTCCTAACAATTGATTCATGGTGCAACTGCGAGGTTTTCCTCCTGTTACACCTGTCCACCCCTTTACTGTTAATTTCCGTTTTTGCGCTAAATGACATCATAGGTCCCATTGTCTGGTCTTTGGCCTAAATTCTATATTCAATTCATTCATTTAAAGACTAAAAACAACCAAGAGACTCCTTTCTTAGACCAGCACAGCGGTATACTCTAGCAAATGCTTTCAGTTCCTAATACAGACTTTCAATATTAACCATAAAAAAATACTAATACTTTTATGGGTCTTGAAATGGAAAACCATATCCATCGTTATGCATGGGTACACATATTTAAGAATAAATCAATTAGCTTTATTTTTAAATATATTTACACATACATAACTGTGGATTTGTTTCTCCAATATTAATCTTATAAGCTAAGAATTCTTTACTTTCCACTTCAAATATAAAAAGATTAAGGAAAATGTACATAAAAGTAAAATGCTTAAAGTATCACAAAATCATTTCGTGTTGTTGTTCAACTTGCAATTACATCTGAATCACTGTCAATCTCAAAATGAAAAAATAAAGTCATCAAAAGGATATAATTGCAGCAAAAGGGCGGTATTAATGATGTTGCCTCGAACGCTGCAAATAATGATTCAACGGATCCCCAAGGACCTGTCATAATATATTCACAAGAGAAATTGCTACGCTACAAATTACCACACATAAAACTGAATCAAATGTTTCATTTGGTCCTTCGAAAAGTCTCCTTTTCATAAAAAAAAAAAAAAAAAAAGGTTTGGAGGAGTGCATTCAACGATACATACACCCTTTTTAAACATGAGCTAAATTATACATTAAGCCCCTCACCTATCTATCTCCTGAATAGGGCTGGAGGTGACCTATACATTTAGAGTAATTCCAGTTCACATTCCAGCAATTTCAATATATCCAGCCCTTACTCAAAAGTCTCCTTCGTTTTGCTTCTCAGACATCAAATAAAAAATATACGCCATTTGTATCCTGGATACCTTTTAAGATTTTTTACATATTCCTTAAACATAATAAAACACCCTCCTAAGCAAGGCGCATATACTACGCATGCGCATGCGCTTTGTGTGAGCAAATAATGTACCTTGAACTACAAATAAAGAAATTAGAGAGTTAAAAGTTAATCCTAAAATTTTTACTTGCATTATTCATTTGGTTAATGTGACCTCCTAACTTCATTTACTCATTTACACAAACACATACATATATTATAATTATATATACATATATATATATATAAATATATACACATACACACATATAATTAGAATATATACATATATATATATATATCTATATATAATATATATATAATATATATATATATATATATAAATGAGTAGATATCAATTCAGAATACGGACTGGATACAGAGTAAATAACTCAAAGACGCCTTGTGTGTGTGACTACGTATGTAAGAGCGTCTGAGCTAATAAAACTAATGAAACGAAGCCTGCTGAATAGGATATTTAAAAAGGAAAACTTTTCCTTTGTAAAGCTGCAAAGTTTTATAAAAACCGAGCCCCACGCACCTTACAGCCTATTGTATAAACAAGAGGCATTTGCATAATTCAGTCTTTCAAAGGGAAGGTGAAGCCTATCATTATTCTTCTCTCTCTCTCTCTCTCTCTCTCTCTCTCTCTAGGAAGTATAGATGTGACTAACAGAGAAAAAGTTTAGAACGTTCTTATTCTGTGTTTTTCAACCTTCATTGATCCCTGTTATACAGTTTATTATTCGGCCTCCAGTTACCAAATTAATTATGCCGAGTTCTCTTAGCTAGCTGCGATATGAAATGGCTTTATATAAAGGGCTCTCTCTCTCTCTCTCTCTCTCTCTCTCACCTTAAGCTCATTACTCTTTACTATCTGCTTACCTTCCTCTTTCATATATCAATATCAAAATTACATGAATGTCTTAGTGAAAGATTACAAAAAATAAAAAGTTTGCAACAAACAAATATATTGACGGTTACGGAAAATTGTTTACGAAACAAAATATACTTCTGTACTCGCAAAATCACTCGGTCCCACAGTATTTGGTATGAAATTCAATGCATTTAATAGTTTTTACGCTTTCCGAGTTGGAAACAATTTTTCTGACTCCTGTGATACAGAAGTTCTAAAAACCTCTGCATTTAATTAAGTACCCATTTATGAGGTACCTGATTCAATGACTCATTTAATTAAGTAACCATTTATGATGTACCATTCAATGATCATTTTAATTAATAAACATTTATGAGGTACCTGATTCAAGATCATTTAATAAGTACCTATTTATGAGGTACCTGATTCAATGACTCATTTAATTAGTAACAGTTTATGAGGTACCTGATTCAATGACTCATTTAATAAGTACCATGAGGTACCTGAGTTCATGACTCATTTAATAAGTCATTTATTAGGTACCTGATTCAATGACTCATTTATTAAGTAACAATCTTTATGAGGTACCTTGGATTCATTTAAGTCCATTTATTTAAGGTAACCGCAATGTATTTTAATTAATTTAAACATGATCAATCGACTCATTTAATTAATACCCTGATTTCCATGACCTTCATTTATTTTAAGGTACATTTATGAGTACCTATTCAATGACTCTTTAAATTAAGTAACATTTAATTAAGGTACCTGATTTCAATGACTCATTTAAATTAAGTACCATTTTATGATGTTACGTTGATTCAATGACTCATTTAATTAAGTAACCATTTATGAGGTACCTGATTCAATGACTCATTTAATTAAGTACCCATTTATGAGGTACCTGATTCAATGACTCATTTAATTAAGTACCCATTTATGAGGTACCTGATTCAATGACTCATTTCTATATAGAGAGAGGCTGAAGCAGGGTAATCTATATTCTTTTTATTTTCAATTTACCGGAGAAAAATATGAGTTTAATGTTCAAGTTACCCTTTTGGATATGGCATAAGGCATATGCTGAAGGTGTTCTTGTTACTAAATACCTGAATATCTTTTCATCATTGGATGGCAATTTTAGCCAGCAAATGCTGAGGAAGTTGGGGTTGAACAGGGCGTTTATTGAAAAGACAATGCAGGCTGATATTCATTACATACGACAACGAGGAAACTAGTTTGCATGAATGAAAACCTTATAATTTGCATAATGACTCAGTGCTGTTGAGTTGTCTTGTACAGTTTCCCAAAATTGGCAAACGATGACTTATTTCTATAGGCAAGAATTTCAAAGCATTCCTCTGCTGTTAACAAAGGTCATTGTCAGGGGAGAACCTTGAGTGATTCTCATTAATACAAGGTAGGATATAACTGGGTTAGGCCAGGGTCCTACAAAGTATATAATGAAGGTCCCTGGTCTTCAAAAGGGTATGTGCCCTGGTAAAACCTTTTTTTTTTTTTTTTTTTTCTTACTAAGACATCACATTACTAAAGTGGCAACCCTCCTGTCCTCATTAGAAACTTTGACCTACTTCGTATTATACTAGAATGACTTGGACCAAAGTTAGCTGCCAGGTCAACCGTTATCTACAAAACGATGCGATTAAAAATCACTCGAGGTATTTCCATAGCACACGGGGAGGGGAGGGGGGAAACATGCCAAGGAAAGCTTGGTGGGGCATCACCTAATGACAGTTAAAAATAATACAAGTTCCTAACAAAGTATCATGTGTATCTAATAAACAATAAAAGAAAAACTTACTACTTTATATACACAAAATTCTACATTGTGACAATCACGCATGCACATGCATACACAAGCACACATCTAAACTCGCACGCACTCACTCACTCACATAAATACATAAATAAATACATACATACAGACACACACATACACACACACACACACACACACATATATATGATATATTAGATATATGTATATTACTATATATATATATATATATATCATATATATACTATATATATAGTATATATATATATATACATATATATAGATATATATAGGGATATATATATATATATATATATATATATATATATATATATATATATATATATATTGGTTTTTTAATTTTATACGAAATCACAATCCGCACACAAAAAACATCTTTTGGAAGTTAGTTTCAAAGCCAAACGCATAAAAACACTTAGGCCACCCATTTTAAAGACTCCCATGAAAGACCGTTCATGGAAATTCAAATGTTGCCCAAATGCGCCAGACCTTCCTAATAACCTTTTTGCCTTCTCTTGGTCTTTGCAGAAAACACGACGTCTGATGACTGGAATTACACCCTCCCAAACCTCTTAGAAATCCTGGACGGACTCTTGGATGGGGGACAACCCCACAACAACCCAATACTTCAGGACCCAAACAAAGCAACGGAGCTTCCAGCCACGACTCTCTGGAATGGCGGAGGAGGCGCTGCTGGTGCTGGAGGAGGAGGAGGAGGAGGCGGAGGACTCGGGGTGGGGCCCCTCTCTTCCCCGGAGCCTTCGACCACCACAACCCCGCCGCCCATCAACAAGCCTATGTTCGCCCTCAACTTCACCATAAGGACGACCGTCGAAGCTCTCCTGAAAACCAGAGCCAACCTGTCGGTCTTGGACCCGCTCAGATCGGGACCCGGGGGAGCCTTGGACATGGACCTGGAAGCCACCAACAGGATGGGCACGCTGGACATCCTGGATCCTTCCGCCGCCGCGGCTTCCGCCTCGACGACCAACGACGTCCTGCTGACCGGCAACGACTCGCTGGTCACTCTGGACGACGCGTTCTGGTTGTCGTCCAATGACTCCAGGAACCTGACTCAGGCGTTCGGCAACGACACCATGGACGGGCCCATCGTCGACACCGTCGGGATGGTCATCACTTCCGTCATCCTCGGGATCATGATCCTCACGACCGTCATAGGTAAGACAAGGCAGCAAATTTTGTTTTATGATTCTTTATCTAAAATGATGCTGGGTCGAGATTAACGATTTCAAGCAAGAAAAAGTCAATGCTTTTATCAGGTATGCTTTTTATATTTTCCATTTGAATTAATAATAATAATAATAATAATAATAATAATAAAAATAATAATAATAATAATAATAATAATAATTATATATTATTATTAGTTATTATTATTATTATTATTATTATTATTATTATTATATGCAAACAATTTATTCAGCAACAACTACAAAACAATTTCAAATTACCAACAATATTAACCACAATCTAATGTAATAGCTCACAAGTACAGAATAACGGACTTGAAAAAAAATGATAAACTGCAGCTTCAAGTAAAGAGGTTCAATGCAGAACTTAAATAAAACGCCCCTAACGTAACATGAACAGAAGTCATCAGTATTTCATTGGCAAGACAACCATCGAAAAGTTATAAATCTAGAAGTTTCTCAACCACTGACAAGATGAAAGGAACTACCTTATTATGCTAGAAGCAACTCAAGAGAGCATCGAATGAAGTCTTAATTACCTTGGGACTTGGAACCACTAGAAAACCATGAAGTCCTCAATGGTGTCTGATCAGCATTGGCAAAGAAAATATTTGTTAGTTAGTGTGCAACTTTTCGTCAAAGCTTAATCCTCTCTTCTAGAGTTTGTTTTGTTTGTTTGTTTGTTTGTATGGTGTTTTTACGTTGCATGGAACCAGTGGTTATTCAGCAACGGGACCAACGGCTTTACGTGACTTCC
>NC_087208.1:31218574-31233574 GCF_015104395.2 Macrobrachium nipponense | reverse complement strand
CGAGCAGAGATAAATAGGATAGGAAATGAATAGGATCCGAATGGAGGGGGGAGGGGTAGGAGAAAGGGAGATACTGAAAGAAAAGTTAAGGAGCTAGGAAATGAATGGATGGGGGGGGGGCGGAGTATGAAAAGGATGTGGAGACAGGGTGACAACGGAATGGAAACAGGAAGAGGGGTGGGATCAATAAACGAGAGAGACAGAGAGAGAGAGAGAGAAGAAAAGAACCCCTGACAAACAAAAAATTATAAATAGCATAATGTACACACATTTTGTACATGGCATTGCACAATACAACGACAACACCTACCACAAAAAAGCAAACACAAGTCGAAAGCAATTGGGCCAACGCCAGAAATCCTGGTGGGTAATTATACAATCAATCAAGACACCTTTTCTCATGGACAGCCAAAGAGAAAAAATGAATTAATGATTTCAAAGGGGCGACGCAGAGAGAGAGAGAGAGAAAGCTGTATTCCAGGAACGGGAAAACAATTCGATCAATCACAAATCAATTTCCCCTCTTACCAAAAAAAAGGAAGCGAGACGACAACCAGCAGAACGAACTAAAAGGATTTCTTGAATGAAATAAAAAAAATAAAAATAATTGTCAACAGCCAAACAACAATCGTTCTCACTTGAACAATGCATGTGGAAGGGGGAACTCTCCTCCACCTCTTCTTCTTCTTCTTCTTCTTCTTCTTCTTCTTCTCCCCAAAGGCAACGTTATTGAATTCCTGATCTAGGAAACACTACTAAAAGACAGAGGAGCTTTCGATGTATCTGGCGTCCATTCATCTTCCCGACGTTTTACAAAAAAACAGAGAAACACTGCTGCTCCAGCCGGCAGTAAAAGGGGAGGGCTGGCTCTCTCTCTCCTCTCTCTCTCTCTCTCTCTCTCTCTCTCTCTTGCAAACGCGGGATAGGAGGAGGAGGAGGCATACCAGATGGTTACAGGAATTCCTGAAGGAAACAAGTGCCGGTAGCAAATTAAATTACACATAATGAACCTGATGTTATGCCAAGAGTTCTGCTGCAGAGCGGAACAGTTATATTATTAGATTTAAATGCTAGATAATTATCAAACAGTGGAAGTACGAGATTATATGATGCGAAAGGAACAGGAAAAGGATATGACACAACAGATAACGATAAATGTAAAGACAAATGAAAAAACTGTAAATTTTTTTCTTTGTTTTACAGAAGGTAGGTTTCTGCTTAACTGTGTAAAATCCATAAGAAATGAGACAAAAAAAAATATTAAACAAGTAAAAAATGCACCGAAGTTTCTTCGGCACAATCGAGTTTTCTATAAAGCGTATAATACCGTATGACACTCAACAACGGCCCTTGAAACTCTCAGCCACAGCCAGACCACTGAGCTGATTAGCAGCTCTCCTAGGGCTACCCCGAAGGATTAGATATGTTTTACGTGGCTAGGAACCAATCGCTTTACCTAACAACGAGACCTATAGCTTCTTGTGGGATCCGAACCACATTATATCGAGATGAATTTCTAATCCCCATAATTAAATTCCTCTGATTCCACGTTGGCAGAGCGGGGAATCTAACTCCGGAATACCGAATCGGTAGGCGAGCACGTAAAATCATCGTCATCCAACGACAAACTGCCACGGAACATGAAACTTCCAACCACAGCCAAGAGTTGATCTGTGTTGGTGGCACCTAAAGCGGTGCCAGACGCACGATCATGGGGTCATTTTAATTACCCTAATTACTAAACGAAAGGATTAATTCTGTGTATTTTATAAGGAATTGTCAAGAACATCTGTTAGAAACGGTTTTGATAGCACTGTTATGCTGCGTTGCCACTTAGCCACAATAATTGTTTTTTTATTTATTTATTTTTCTTTTTTACGTATAATGATTAATGGCATGATGCCAAGCACTGGGGAAACTAAGGCCATTCAGCGCTGAAACGGATATTGACAGTAAAAGGATTGAAAGGTGTGACAGGATTAAACCTCAAAGCAGTTGCACTATGAAACCATTGTTAGGAGGGTGAACAGTAAGATGGAAGAAAGAGAACATGAACGGAGGTACAGTAAAATGAAGGAAAGTAGTTGCAGCTAGGGGCCGAAGGGACGCTGCAAAGAACCTTGAGTAATGCCTACATTACACCGAATGAGGTGCACTGACGGCACTAACCCCCTACCGGGCACAATAATTGCGTACCGTGGCTGCCGCGAGATGGCAGCACCTACAAGACCTCGTCCTTATCTCCACCTTTCCTTTCGTATTACAGTGAGGTCAATGGAAATACCGTCTTCTAATTAAAGGAGATTTGTTAATATATCAATAACTATAGCGAAACGACAACGTGAGCTCAAAATTAAGATGCTCACTCCAATATCTACATTCAGAAGTTGGTATTATAAAAATTATTTCTTTTTAAAGCTTACAGTGATGATGATGATAATAATACTGATCATACACAGGAATGAAACAATGAAAACCCAACACTAATTACCAAAGAGATTATCAGTTAATCACGATAATAAAGAAATATTTCAATTGGAGACGATATCTATCCGTACAATCAGTCAGGTCAGAATCCTGAAGATAACGATTACCAAATTAACCTTTGGCGATTTACAAAGAACAAATAATAATAATAATAATAATAATAATAATAATAATAATAATAATAATAATAATAATAATGATAATAATAATAAGCAGTCATCGCTGGATAATGTTCCGTGGATCTGGACGCAAACGTCGCGTTGGAGAGAGAGGAGAGAGAGAGAGAGAGAGAGAGACAGACAGACAGACAGACGACAGAGAGGACAGAGAGAATTGTATAAGCATAATAATAATAATAATAATAATGATAATAATAATAATAAATAATAATAATAATAATAATAATAATCAAAGTCTCAGAATAAACCTTCTGCAGACTATATTGCCGATAAACGAAAAAAAACAAAACAGAAACATGTAAGTAAAGCTGAATCAACACACTGATAAGGATACGTAACATAAACTTCACGTAAGTAAGAAAAACCAAAGGCAACGGTTCCTTATCACAAGCAAAAATAAGCGAATGAACAAACAAAAGTCATTAACTAAAATCAATACATCGTCAAATCAAACAATTCCTTTTAATTGGGTAATTAACAAAAGACTCTAATCTTGGCAACGTTATGAAACTAAGCATAAAAAAAATAATAGTACAATGACCGAGAATACCGGAGAAATTCTTGCATAGGATTTATCACAGGATATATTCATCATGAAAAAGAAATAAAATCAATGACGTAAATAAAACAAACATTATTGCAATCCCTTACATCCAATGATTTCGTAAAATATATAGTTAAATCCATGGGGATATATATATATATATATATATATATATTATATATATATATCTAGATATAGTATATATATATATATACAGCTAGATCCATGTCATCTTATATCTCCCCCTCGATAGGCAGGTGGTCAGAAGTCACTCTGCCATCGTTGTTTCTGAACCAGCCAATATGCAAATGGTTCGAATCTTGTCTGGAACGAGGCACTTATCAATTTATAATAATAACTGCCCTTGGGTGTAAGTTAAACCAAGGTAAGGCGAATCGGATATTAAACGATATTTTGTGTCTTAATATTTGTGACCATGAAAAAGTGACTAATATATATATATATATATATATATATATATATATATATGCATATATATATACACCCATATATATGTGTGTGTGTGCGTGTGTTTGTGTGTATGTATATGTGTATATGTACATATATAATTATAAAATAGAAAAATCATCACCGGAACGCATTCAACAAATCATCCAATCCCAAAGATCCCAAATAAGAAATCCTGCCATCACCATTAGTCCCCCACCCCATCTGGCTGACTGAGAAACGTACTTCTGCCCCCCCCCCCCCCCACCCCCCCCCCCCCCCCACAACATTCCCCTCCCCCCATCTCCTTCAACTTGAGTCTTCGCGGGACATCACTCAAAATTAACTGAGCTGCTAAATAACACTTAGCTCCTGGGGAGGACTTCGCCAATGTCTTCGCCTACGACTTCGGCAGCAGAGACAGATCCTCGAGATCCGGGAACCAATATATAAAGCTGGTATCACACTAGTCATTTCTTGCTCGTGGTTGGCCAGCATCCAGCCGATGCTCGCGAGCAAAAGTTGTGTATCGTCACACTAGGAACTCGTGGTTTCGAGGAGCCGTAGGAAAAAGTAAACAAAAAACTGATCATCTGATATCATCATGGCGCCCAGAAATTGTCGGACTGTTGCAAGATGCGCTGCAGTGGTTTATTTCTCGGAAACTTACGTGAATGCAAGAGTAACAAAAAACGTTTGTGGGTTCAAGAGTGGCTCAGGAGAGTACGTCCTATCAGCAGCAGCCATCTTGTTTGTTTACACTATGCTGTGGCTCGCGGCTCGTGCTGGCTGCTTCCCGTCCTGTTCGGAAGCAAGAATCTCGAGCTAAAAGCTCCCGGTTTTTCATTCTCGGCAGCAACGGCTCGCTGCTCGAGAAAAAAATGCCTAGTGTGAGGCCAGCTTAACTCTCAGTAGCGAAAGGTGATTAATGGACGTCTCCCGATGTCTCCTCGAGGTCTCTTCAAAGAGGCTGGAAAAAGTCCATTTTAAAGGGAGTAGAGGAGTAATATGGATTTTTTTTTCCAAGTCTTAACCCGGAGATACAAATTTACGTCGTTCCTGCAAAACCGGTCCTTCATTGTTTTAATTACGCTTCATGCAGTCGTTACATAGAAAATAGTTTTAAACAAAACTAAATTTTCAAACACAGAGAGAACAACAACACCACACACACACACACACACATTATATGTCTGCATACTTTCTCGAAAGTTTGTATGTTCATCAACTCCTAAAACGTTGGACACAACCAACTGGAAATGGCCAACACGTGACTTTCAGGAATATTTTAAAGCAGTGCATTCCATTTTACAAAGACGTAATATATATATATATATATATATATATATATATATATATATATATATATATATATATATATATAATATATATATAGATGTATATTTTGTTTTCTTTCTTTTTTTTTAAGGCGATTTCATGAAATCATGAAAGTTAAGTTACATAACATGGAAACGGACCACTACAAACGTTCTTTTTGTACAATGGGAACTGTGATTAGAAATTTGCAAAGGAAACCAGGGAAAAGTTGCTTTGTTTACATATTTTTTTAAATTACTATAAAAAAACAAGGTTTCAAACATAAAAGGTTCTAGATATAAAGCATTTTATGTTCATGAACAAGTATGGATACTATTCATACCAAATGCTTCTCAGTAGCTATTGTTTTATTAGATTCAAGATTACAATAAACATAACGGAAAAGCATTTTTCTCATGGAATGAAAGATAGCTTTTCCAATCTGGGCCATTTTCAGTTCATTTTTGGTAACACCAAACATTCTTGTAAACCAGGAATGGATAATAATAGAGACAAGTCAAGGTCTAAGAGAAAATACCCCATATAAAATCTAAAACCTGAATTTTACTACATATGTGAGTGTGTGTATGTGTGTGGTGTGTATCTGTAGGTGTTTATAGGGTACACAAATATTTCTAAGAAACATGACCTTGCCTTAAACATCAGACAAATGTCGTGACCTGTAAAAGATGAATAATGAACACCACGGAGCTTCCTAGCCCAACCTCTCCGTCCATCCTCCCCCACGCCCCCACCCCCTCGTACGCACCCGGACCCCAAAAATATAAGGACACTGGGGCATATTCTCTTAAAAGAGACACCCAACTTTCTACTCCAGAAGACAAAGATTTACATCACATCACACAACAAGAATGTGAGATGCGTGTACCCTTGAAAATAACAACGGAAGCCTTTAAAAGCTCTACAAATAAAAAGGACATAGTTTTTGTAGGAGCTGTATTAATACCAGGGTTCAAATCATAACTTTAAAAAAAATTAAAAATTGTGATGGTTATCTACAACACGTGCAGAAAAATAATCATTGATATTCATCACAGGTAATAAGAATATTTCTTTGCTGTGCAAAAAAAGAATTTTATAAAAACCAACTTGATATGGGAAATAATCTCTCCTCTCTAAAGAATGCGATATATATAATATATATATATATATATATATATATATATATATATATATATACATATAAATTATATGGTATAAATACACACACACAGTATGTGGACGTACACAAATTCAGCAGGGTCTGTTTACTCTATTATGTTCAATCTGTCTGCTATATTTCAGAAAGCAATAATAAAAATAAACAATATGAAAAGTGCAAATACAAACTTGAGCAGTTAAAAGTAAAACAGTCAATGTATCTAATGTAAAGAATAAAAATTTACATGAGGAGTATTATGGTGACTTATCTAATCTCTGCATATTTTGTAAATCACTTTAACTACTTTATTCTAGAACAAACCGCGTCAGTGATCCCACTACGCTTCTTAAAACAAGAGCGCAGTTGTAACATCACTAGCATTAGTTTCTTTCTATACAATCTTTCGGTGGTCTCAGTATAATGCTATAAGAGCCGCGGCCTATGAAACTTTAACCACTGCCCCTTGGTGGCCTATTCTATATCGTTGCCAGAAGCACAATTAAGGCTAACTTTAACATTAAATGAAATAGAAACTATTGAGGGTAGAGGGCTGCAATTTGGAATGTGGATGATTAACATACCAATTTACAGCCCTGTAGCATCAGTAGTTTCTAAAATCTAATGGTGGAAAGCAAAATTGCGGACAGATAGTTTTATTTAGAGAAAACTAAAAGACAGCGTCAAACGATTTGAAAATCTGGATAATCATGCAATAAATACGAGCATAAAATATATTTGACTTGGACAACAATAATTTGTATTGGTGAGGATTCCGGGAGTGGATATGAAGATGCTCTTAGGACGTGAGTCAATTATCTCCACATTATTTTTTACTGTTACCATACAATCTTAACGGAAATAGGCTTACCAGTTAAGAAAAAAAACTAACATTCCAATATATACATTAAAAAAAAATTACATTACTAACAGAAACGAAAGCATCACGAGGAAAAATATTATAAGATAAATAAAGTGAGGTGAGAAAAAAATCAAGGCACTCGCGGGCATCCTCCCACTGGATCTGCCATGTTTTCCCAAATGGTTCACAGTTAGCCAGAACGGGCTGAGCGTCAACCCAGCTGGCCACTAAATCGCCAAATTTTGCTCGCTACATTAAGAGCGCCTATCTGCTAGACCTGGCGGCAAAAATGGATGAAATCAAACCGCTCCAGAAAATTCATGGAATTATTTTATTACTATTATTATTGCCTTTTTTTTTTTGCTGTGCACATGTGGTGTCTTACTGCTACCAAGATGAATATTACACGCATACACATACACACATCATACATAGTACGTATAACCACAATGCCCTCTTGACTTCTACGTGTCTAGTAAAAAGTGTGTATAAGGAGATTCTATAATATAAAACACAGACTAGAATATATATATATATATATATATATATATATATACTATATATATATATATGATATATATATACATATATATATACATATATAGGATGTATATATCACATATATATACATATATGTATATAAAATATATATGTGGGTTATTGTGAAAGTGTAAATCATACACACACAATTGATCTCTAACCCAGGAAAACATCGTCAACGTCACTGCCTTTCAATCCATACAAGCTCGCACAGGTTACAAAAGTATATTATACACACTATATCTGTATATGCACCAATGCCTCTGCATCGTAACAATGCATCAATAACCCTATCACATATACATATACATTTTTATGCATATATGCACGTTCTGTTTACAACACCGCTGCATGCATCGATCTCATTTCCATTAAAGACTATTATTACTTTTCAAATGTAGATATTCTCTCTCTCTCTCTCTCTCTCTCTCTCTCTCTCTCTCTCTCTCTCTTCTCTCTGTAACATACACGCTGACAGCTAAAATAGCATAACAACAGCTCGACACGCTTTCCAAACGCTAAAAACAGTAACTAGTCTGAGTCTCTCTCTCTCTCTCTCTCTCTCTCTCTCTCTCAAATGTTAAGCCTTCTGTCATTTTGTCTCTCAACTACATCTAATTGCCTGTCTACCTATTTGCATGAAACTATAACTTTGTGAGTGGTGTATAGTCTCTCTCTCTCTCTCTCTCTCTCTCTCTCTGACGAGAACACAAAAGCACACCTCGTAAAACAAAATCATTTTGCGTTCCACTTTCCAAACACTGAAATAGTCAATAGCCTCTCTCTCTCTCTCTCTCTCTCTCTCTCTCTCTCTCTCTCTCTCTCTCTCTCTCTTTCTATGTGTGTGTGTGTGATAATTACACACCATCACACAGCCGGTACAACAAAATAATATGCGGCACCGCTTCCCAAACACTAAAATTAGTCACTAGCCTCTCTCCCTCTCTCTCTCTCTCTCTCATGTGGTGAAATAATGCCGACTAAAGCCTCTGCGATCAACTCTGTCAATAAAACGCGTCGCACAAACGTTGCAAATCACCATTTCAATCCCGTGTGCAACAGTGATTCCCATTTTTTGAATACATAACACATGCCAATGCAAATCATCCCACGTGGTTTTTCATTGCGGAATTAAACAATAAATAATTCCTTTCAATTCATGTTGACATGCGACTGTCACTCGCTGTGATACTAACATCCAGGCGGCAGCCTCTCTCTGCTCTCTCTCTCTCTCTCTCTCTCTCTCTCTCTCTCTCTCTCTCTCTCTCTCTCTCTGATTTGTAGTGTTCCTCATGACCTGACATCTTTGTCTGTTTGCCAATCTGTATCTCTTGACATGTAAATCAGATTTTTTGTGTTCTCCATGCCATAACACGTGTCTATTTGTCAATCTGTTTCCCTCGACATGTAAATCTGTCATACAATAGTCAGCTTTCTCTCTCTCTCTCTCTCTCTCTCTCTCTCTCTCTCTCTCTCTCTCACACACACACACACACATACACAGACACATACACAGACAAATTAGTACATACTGTAACGTACACTGACCCAGTAAGTACCGATGCAGCTTTCAATAATTCCAATTCAAAACACTAATTGGCAAAAAACGGAATTGACATAATTTATTTATTTCTCTCTGAAAAATGCGTATATCTGTCTGATGAAAATAATTAATTAAAAAAAAAAGCACTAATTAAATATTTTATGTCGAAAAACTGAGGAAAAAACTGATATAAGATTTCAAGCATTTTAATAACGAGATAAGAAAGATTCTCGAATGTATATGTGTATATATGTATGTATGCACACACACACACACATTATATATATATATATCTATACTATATATATACTATATACTATATATATATAATATATATATATATATATATATATAACTAATATATTATATATATATATATGGGATCGCCTTTATTTCCAAGCCATTGACAACAATAATGTCGAAACTGGTCAGGACATACGCTCGTCTCTTATTTTTTCACTTGTACTAATGTGATATATGTGTGGGTGTTTGTTGTTTGTTTGTTTGTTTGTATGGTGTTTTTACGTTGCATGGGAACCAGTGGTTATTCAGCAACGGGACCAACGGCTTGACGTGACTTCCGAACCACGTCGAGATTGAACTTCTATCAAAAGAAAAATACGCATCTCTCACACCTCAATGGAATGCCCGAGAATCGAACTCACAGCCAACGAGGTGGCACGCCAACACCATACCGGCCATGTTACTGAAGCGCTATATGTCTGTAGTGTGCGTAATTAAATCTTCAATTTTAATCAACTTATTCAAGTGATATCTATGAATGCTATAACGAGCAATTAAATCGAGCGAACCGAACTTCAGCAGTTCAGCTCTCAAGCAGGGTTCGAACTCGCGCCTTCCGAGTCGCAAGCGCACAGCTTTAACGAACCCCCTGGAGGAGGAACAATTTTGTCCCTTGTAAGGATTCCAGTATCGCTGTCTATGCCTACCGACTTGTTCACCTTAAGCATACCTCCCATATGAAGCTCTCTGGAATGCCGGTATTGACGACATAATCTACAGTTTAAAATTGCCAGAGAAAAGATGGGGGGGGGCGGGGGGGGGGGGGGGGGGGGTGGTATTCCACAAAACTTGCAATCCGACGTTACAGAGGTGGTTGAAATATGTAAAAACTCTTTAAGCTCAATTGGAATTATATGATAGAAATATCTGCGTGAGGTTATTCGACTCTGCCGTGACAGCTCACCTATCTTTATTGATAACACAAAGCAATAATTGCTACTTGGCATATCGTCCAAAAACAATAATCAAATCAATACAGAATAAACGGGAATAACAACTGTTCACAACAAATAGCACATCACTTGCATTTAAAAAAAAATGCGGAGCTTCGAAAAATGATTACCTTTCATGAAAGAGGAAAAAAAAGAATTCCGAATGCAAAACAGCACGAGGATAAAATTAAAACACAGGGAATGCAACTTTAATATATTTATTCTGACTCCAATGTTCAAATGCCTTTTTTTTTTTAACAAGGGCAAATCCCCAGTACTACCCATGGATTCCATTATATCCATTTATATACAGAGAAATGAGCGACTAGATTAAATATAGATATATGCATACATCTATCACCCACTCATAATACATACATATATATATATAGTAGTAATATATATATATATATATATATATATATATATATTTAATATATAAAATATATAAAGTATTCCCGCATATTACCTCATGCTAAACATCTTGCTGCTTATTATCTTAGGATCATTTATTAAGCAAGCACCGGATCTAACATCTAAAACATCCTCCACACCCTCTCTTTTGTAACTTAAAACGTAATTCCTCCTCTCTCTCTCTCTCTCTCCTCTCTCTTCTCTCTCTCTCTCTCTCTCTCTTCGACCTGGGTTAGTATGAGGTGCGTACGTTTACCACACATGCCTACCTACAAAAACAAGACCGAACAACTGAGAGGGATCCACAAACCATTTTCACCATCGGTCGAGGGCAAACCATTCTGGGGAGAAATGAAAGCTGATTTACAATCGACAACTCCGCGGCAGGTCTTTAGCGATAAATCTGGGGGGAGCGTTTATCAAAATAAAGTGCCTTCGAGGCATTTGATTCGCAAGAAACAGAAGTTATATTTCGAGGGAAAGGCGAGTAAGAAGGTCCGAGGAGCTAAATATAGACCGGCCAATCTAATCTAATACCTCGAAATTTCAATTGGCAATACATCAGATCAGAGTGTTCTGTGGTTTTTTGTTTGTTTATATGTTTTTTTTGACGTTGCATGGAAACAGTGTGGTTATTCAGCAACGGGACCAACGGCTTGACGTGAACTTAACCGAACCACGTCGAGAGTGAACTTCTATCATCTCTCACACCTCAACGGAATGGCCGAGAATCGAACTTGCGTCCACCGAGGTGGTACACCAACACCATACCAACCACGCCACTGAGGCGCTCGAGCGTTCTGTGGTGTTTGATTTCCACAGGTGCTTTTGACATTTAAAACAAGCTGGAAAGGAAAATATTTAGTCAAAATATACGTACAAAGACTGTACTTAATATATAATATATATAATAATTATATATTATATATCTATATATATATATATATATATATTAATTAGAGTTTGCTCTAGAAAACTATACTACAACAGTCAATAAATCACTTTCATAATTTAACAACGGAATTATGGATGAAAACGCTGTGCAAAAAAAAAAAAAAATACTCTTCATCAACTGCTTCATACTTCTAAACAAAACGCTCATCAGCATCGTGTCGGGCCCGACGACATCCACCGCATCATTCACCTTATTTTCCACACTCTCGCGTTCCTGTACACTGAGGCTCTTCCTTGCTGATACCTCATCTACACAGTACTTTCTAAGCTTTCCTCCTCGCCCTCCAAGCATCTATGAATAATACACTCCCTTTCCTAACCTATCGCCTTCCACTCTTTCCACATGACTGATCCATCTCGAAGCACTCCGATCTATCCTTTCACCTATGCTATCTTTTTTACCACTTCCTTCGTGTATCTCCATAGGCCAAAACTTCGTTTCAAAAGCTTTACCCTTCAGTCATACACAATTCCTTCATGCATTCCCTACTTGGTTTCTGTCGACACTCCAAGTCTCTTCCCAAAGTTTTGCACCAACATTCCTATCTCCCTTATTTCACTCATTCTATGGCTCATCTCTTCACCCCTCCTACCATTATATGTTACATTTATTCCTAAATACTATGCGAATCGAGATCTCCCATTCTTCCACCTTCCATTCTGTCAGCTGAGCATCTATAAGTTCCCTTTTGACCTTCGTCTTGCTCAACACTAAGAGAAATATTGAGGAAAGCTCTTCCGCTCTGATGCAAACGCTTCTTCCTTAAGTTAGTTCCCTACTCAAAAGGACATTTATTTATTCTATGTATCTTTTCCAAAATGATATATACCTTTCTAACCCAGGCCTTGAACGCGTTACTTCTGTGTCAGTTTTCAGAAACTTAAATTCGATACGACAATGTTCAGAAATGTTTGGTAACCTATAACATTTAACAAATACATGATGCGAAAACATCAAATGCACTGCAACCGTCTAGACAGAAATTATTTCCCTCTCGTTCAACAACTAAATTAAATGAGCTGAAAGGGACACTATCTCCGTTAAAAGCAATCGCTAACACGGAATATTAGTCTGGTATTTTCCTGAGTTTGACAACCACTTCGTTTTGCCTCATTCTTAATTAGTAAAGGCTAATTAATAACAGATGATACACAAAGAAAACTAATGGAGGGATAATGGAAAAGCTGCCACGAATAAACATGAGCAGTATAGACGGCCATTAGCTGCTTTCAATATGCTGAGTGAAAAAGAGAGGAAGGTAACACTAAGTAATTCCACATATCTACGACGAGTGTAAGAATGAGTAAGTTTACAAGTAAAAAATGCGCCGAAGCTTCTTCGGCTCAATCGAGTTTTCTGTACAGCCGCTACAGCGTAAAAACAAGGCCACCAAAAATAGATCTATCTTTCCGTGGTATCGGTATAATACTGTATGAGCGTGGCCCGTGAAACTTTAACGACGGCCCGGTGGTGGCCTATGCTAAATCGTTGCCAGAAGCACGATATGGCAAATTCTAAACTTAAATGAAATACAAACTACCGAGGCTAGAGGGCTGTAATTTGGAATGTTTGATGACTGGAAGGTGGATGATTAACATACCAATTTGCAGCCCTCTAGCCTCAGTAGTTTTTAAGATCAGAGGGCAGACAGAAAAAGTGAGGATGAACAGACGAAACCATCTCGATAGTTTTCTTTTACAGAAAATTAAAAAAGGATGGAAAGAGTAATGGGGGCGGGGGGGTATGGTAACAGTATGGATTTTAACAATATCCAAGTCGAATATACAGAAGTATAATTATAGAGAATCTTATTTGCAGTCAGAGAAAAACATGTTCTTGTTTTGTTTGTTTGTATGGTGCTTTTACGTTGCATGGAACCAGTGGTTATTCAGCAACGGGACCAACGGCTTTACGTGACTTCCGAACCACGTCGAGAGTGAACTTCTATCACCCAATGAAAATACACATCTCTCACTCCTCAATGGAATGGCCGAGAATCGAACCCGCGACCACCCAGGTGGAACGCCAACACCATACCAACCACGCCACTGAGGCGCTAAAAGAGGAAAACATGTAGACAAACAAATGGACCGGAACAACCAATCACCTTACCCCGAGTATGGAATGTCGTAAAATGAACTGGAGGAGGAGGAGGAGGAGGAGGGAGAAGGAAGAACAACTCAATTACTGTACAGAGAGAAGGAAAATACATACTACTGGCTACATCACGTAAATTTCACTACCTACGTCCAGATGACGGCAGTCATATCGATAAGAATACCATTTAAAATTACAATAAATACCATAATTATTGATAGATAGCCCCAACAGCAACAATAAAAAAAAAATAAAGGCGCTACTTTTATCAAGATGTGAACTGTATTATCGAAAAGCAAAGTGAACGATATATATTGTAAATAATCTTCTTACAGTAATACCTCCTCCTCAGCAAATCACGACGATAATCTGCTAAGGTGATCAGCGAGAGAGTATTACATTCTCTCTCTCTCGCTCTCTCTCTCTCTCTCTCTCTCTCTCCTGGTTCGATCAGATAATATATTACTCTACAATATCTACGAAAGGACGATGTGATGACTTACACAGCATCTTTAGCAGAGGCTATCATCCCTACCAACCTCTCTCTCTCTCTCTCTCTCTCTCTCTCTCTCTCTCTCTCTCTCTCTCATCTCGTCATTACTTCCCTGAATAAAAAAATAAAAAATAAGGTAGTAAGAATATCCTTCCTCCTACTGCTTCTTGTCCCATCACTGAAAATTGAGGACCAAGATTGATAGGGAGGATTACCTAAATAACGAATCGGGGGAGAAAAAAAAGGGAGGCCCAAATCCCCAGTCAGATATTGCGGTTAACTCCCAAGAATAATGATCTTTGGAGGACTTAGCAGTCACAGATTAATTTGCCGGCGAAAAGATTTTCCTCGGAGCACCAATGAAGGGTGGAAAAAAAAAAAAAAAAAGAAGAGGAATGGGGCCAGTATTATTGCATGCGCTGGGTAAAAAAAAAATAAAAAAAAAAAAAAAGTGGGGGATGTGATAAGATTGTTAGGTAGGATAGGCAAGATGGTAAGCAAAAGAATGAGGTTTTATAAATAAATAACTAAAAGAAATATATATATAATATATATATTATATATATATATATATATATATATATACATAATACATATGTATATATATATACATTATCAATAGCTATATATACACATATATACATGCACACATACATATACATACACATTTAAATATATAAATATATATATACATATAGGCGACTAAAATCATAATACACTTCGGTCGG